>NW_009233085.1:0-45424 GCF_000690835.1 Fulmarus glacialis | reverse complement strand
GGTTGTCCTGCACATGGCTTGTGGGCGCCTGCAAGATGCCCCCTTGTCGTGGGGCGGTGGGAGGAGGTGAAAAGCATCGTAGGAGTTGGCAGGTGATAGGTGCCCGAGTGAGGCATAGCTGTGGGAGGTGGGGTAGGTCAGTCCCTGTGCACTTCAGCTCCGGGGAAGAGGCCAGGAGCCTGTCAGAGGCTCGGAGTTGTTGGACCATGCGTTTTTTCTTTTTTTTGTCTTATTTTAAAGTGTGTATTTCTGCTTTGAGAAGAAAGGCGTATCTCTGCTGAGCAGCTGTGTTCCCTGGGTACGGACAGAGAGGTACCTATGCACTGCTGTGCCAATAAGCTGTTTTGGCTATGATTTATTCTCTTTAGCCTGGAGACACAGCTGCTTTTAGCTCATGTGTCTGATATGGCTGATAACAGATTTTTCGACCTCTACTTCTCACAGATGTTAGTTGGAGCAGAGCTGGGAGTCCAGGGCTGTTTGGGCAGGCAATCCCGAACAAGGAGGAAAAAGAACCGCTGGATTTGGTGTTTGAACTCGAGGTGGGGTCGTAGTGTTGTTGGCCATTGGGGGAGGGAGGAAAAAACATGCTTTTCTCAAAAGGTTTTTGGTCAAAACAATTGGGAGGACTGCAGAAGTGATTTTCCATTGGTGAGTGAGAGTCGGGCATCCCTGTACATCTCAGAAACCGGGCTCCAGGACAGGGGTACGAGCACAAGCTCCCCTGCTGCTCTGCTCTTTGCCTGATTTGTTGGCTCATCTGGAACGCGGGTGACTCTCTCTTCCTTGTACCGCTGTTAAGGTCTCCACCTCCCTCAGGCACAGAGCAATGTGCCAGAGGTGTGCAAACTGTGGAGAAATGCAGAGAAGGGTTTTGTCTTCACAGCAGTGGCTTGGGTAGCCATCTCTTAGGGCCTGAATTCAGGGATGCTTTCAGGAGTCCAGGGTCTTTGTTTTTTCACTTTGCTTTTAGGGAGAAGGCTTTCACTGGCAGATTTGAAGGGCCTGATTCTGCATACCTTGTGCTACAGTAATTTATACTCTGCACTTTTAGTCCAAAGTGAGTACCCGATCGTTGACATTTCCTTTTATTTGTCATGATGGTAGAAAAGTATCTCAGATTTTCTTGTGTTTGGGAAGTTTATTTAATCACACAATTCAAAAGCATCAAAATCACTTTTTTACTAGAATTTGCTAAATGATAATTTCTTAAATATCTCTTTTCAGATAGAGATGTGGATTGAGAGTTTTACACATTTAAGCACCTGAAAGAGAGGTTTTAAGATAAAGCCCCCTCTGGAGCATATTGATAAAAAGAGGCCTAAGGGGAGAACAAAAATCAGGATGAAGGAAGTCAGCTCTCTTGTTTTCTTGAGAGCTTCTGCTTCTCTGTAGGGTCTGATTCCAGTGTCCTTATGAAGAAGAGGGACATAGTGCAAGGACTTATAGGGTGGTGAGACTGTTAGCTGAAGCAAATGGTTCTGGGATGCAGGTCAGCGTCTGGTCCTTTGCTGGGAGCTTTGAGAGCAGTGGAGGGGAAAACCTGGTCCTTTGCGCACTCACGCCAGTGTCCATAAAGGACAATCCCTGTGAATCTCATGTTGGATCAAGTTTGTCTCTTAGGAACCTGTACTGCATTGACAGAAGCTGTAAATTTTGGGGGGTTGTGTGTGTTTAAAACTCCCTTTCTTCTTACTGAAGGAGCAGTAACTGAGCTTCTCTGTGAAAGAGTAGGGCTCAGCAGAGTTACACAGGTGTGAAAAGAAGCTGAAATGGTGGAATCAGGCTCTTGGGAGGAAGAGGAGAAAGAGAAAAGGTGGCATTGGAGAGGAGAGCAGCTGGGACCTTCTCCAGAGCCTGATGTTCAGGCTTAGCCGTGTGTTGCTGTTGTGTTCCTCAGATTCCCGTTGAGAGACTCCAGCCTCTTCCTGTTCCCTTCCTTCTCTTACTAAAGGTTTCCTTTCCTCTTCTCATTTTAGCTAAAGCAGGGAGAGGGAATAGGGAAGGTGTTAGTGTGTAATGTTTTGTATGGTATCACTATGCAGGGTACAAATAATAAATCACACACTACATGCTTAGACAATTTACTGCTGGCTTTTGTATGTGCTGTGACAAGTGCTCAAAAGGTCAATAAAGCTTCCTTAACAAATTTGATAAGATAATGCAGTGAGCTGTAACAGCATAAAGTCCTGGGGGCCATAGACCAGAATAGAAGAAATAATTATGCATGGTAATGGGTAATTACAGATAATGGCCTTTTTTGGGGGTGGCAGAAAATACACAGCCCCACAGCCTTGCCTGGAATGAACGTTGTCTAGCACATTAACTTTATAGCAAGCTAAAAGTTCAACGCTGGAACTGAAGATAATCTGCAACTTCTAATGGGAAAAGAACAGAAATACTCCTCTCAAAGGCAGAGCGAGCTTGCGGGTTTTGTTCCTCGGGAGGCAGAGTGTCTCAGCAGAAAGTAAGTAATGGTGCCAGCTTTCTTTGACATCTGAAATAGCTCTGTCATGATTGTCTGGTGGGAGAAACATATTGTTCCAGCTTTTCTGATTATGATGTTAGGGAGTGATTTCACACCGGCCTCATTCAAGGCTACTGTCCGACCTCAAAGCCAGCTATGAATTGAACTAATGCATTGCAAGACTTAATATTGCCAAACCAGTTAATAGGAGTGTACTGATGCTTTATATACTGAGCAAGGGGAAATTGTCAGGTGGGGATCCAAGACTCTTCTGAGGTCTGAAGGCAAGTGTTTCCTGACTGAATAATTAATTTTTGGCATTTTAATGGCATAGCTGTCTCCTGCTGCAGAGGCTGGCTTGCAGGAAGATACTAACACTGCAGTGTTGAAAACAGTTGCTCTGAATTGAAAACTACAGGAAATGTAAACTACCAGAAGCTGAACTCTGCTCACTGGGCAATGGCTATGCCTTCCTGCTTCTTGAGTAAATGTGTTACTTGAGTAGTCATATTTCTTCTGCATTTTCAGCGGCATGACTGTGTATGTGTAGAGTCTTTGTAGGCATAGAAGAAATAAAAACTGCTAACCGTAGGTGTATATAAGAACTCATGTAAATAAATGCCACACTGCATATACAGAATCCCTTTTCTGAAATATACAATCAGATGGAGACTAATCAGCTGTTATGGCTACATGAATAAATTGAACTATGCCACTGCATGCTCCCAGACATTGAAACGTGACTGTATGTGCTATCCTGATTTTTAAAACAGTTCCTGGTGTGCGTCCATCCCAAGCTGACTAATACTCTCCCCCAGATTCCCGAGTGTGGCCCAGTAATCATTCCCAGCAGGGAATTTGGTGCTACCACCCTGTTTTAGATGCTGAGGATGTCTAATATTATGGACTCTGTGCCATTATGGACTCTGTGCCTCAGCATCAGACGCTTGCCCAGGCATGTTTAAATTGCTGTTACCGGTGTATAATAAGATGTATAACTGGCCCTTAACAGTACCGGTAGGAATAGAAAATACTCCATTCTTATGTACAGAATGAGTGAATATTACAGACAGAACTTCAGTGTTTGCATTTCTCGGTGTGTATGCGTAAATACATGCTTGCATCTGTGAGATAGAGACGGTGATAGAAATTCCTGTAAATTCCCTGTCATTTCTCCTCTCTTCTCCCAAAAAGTAAGAAGGGAAAGAATGATCTATATACTGGCTTCTGCGTTGATTTTGCCATGCATATCCGCAATTTGTGTAAATCGCCATAGCTTTATTGAAGTAAATCGTCTGAGACTGGTTTACATTAACTGAGGACTGGACCACTGTTTTTCACCATGCTCTGCTAAGTGGAGGCAGGAGCCCCTCATAGGTTACTGAATGTATAAGACCCATATGTGTAACTGACCCCGAGAACTCACCTTCCTTAAAAGAAAATCCCAGCCATCCTGAAATGAATTACTAGTTAACTACTATTAATATGCCATAGAGCTGGAGAGTCATCTACAACACTGCAAGATCAATAACAGTATTTATCGTGCATCATATTGATCTTCTATGAAAGAGTGGGCCATATTTCACACTGTGTACATAGTGCAAAAAAAGTAGCATCGGTTCTCTACAGGAATTAGTAAAGACATGGAAAAGAGCTTAGAGATCCAAGGGCACAGCTGCATGAAGGGATACTGTTGACTCACTGCAAGAGCGCTGCTCACACATGGAGAGCCTCTGATGGCCCTACATTGTAGATTTGGTGTTCCAAAACCTGTACCGCTCTTTTTTTGGTTTGCTCTTCTAATTTCTCTTCCTTCTTGTAAAGGTTCAGTCCCATATTTTTAATTGTGTCCTGTTTGCAACTTGCAAAATGTTAAAATTTGTGGCTAGTGGCAGGGGAAAGACCCAGGAGCCCCTCCCAGTTTTTCCACGTAGACGGTGAAGACAGCCAAGGTGTGAGCCCAGCTCCTGCAGCAGCCCTCTTATTTTAAAGGGCAGGTGGAGGGGCAGAGTACGAGTCTGACGGCGCAGCAGCAGTTGCCTTGTTGAGAGCTTAATTCCTCTTGAAAATTGCTCCCCTTAGAGCAATGAACCTCAGGGCTGCCCCTCATGTGCAGGTGTTGTAATGCTGCAAGCTCTGAGGCAGGGGAGGACCCTCTACTTGCCAGCAGAGCCGTTCAGCTGTGTTGAATTACATTTGTGTAAAAAAAAAAACCAGCTGAAAGCTGCTTTCTTAACCTTGATATTCTCTCCTTGCTAGTGGAAAATGCAGCCATGGGCTGACAGCCTCCCTTGAGGAGGGCACCTTGCTCGTTGAGGTGAGGCTGTGGGAAGGTTCAGCCTGTAGGTAGGAGTCAAGAGTTACAGGTACAGGCGGTACAGGTACAGACTGACCAGAGGAACCCCAGTTAGTTAAAGTTTAGTTAGAGCCATTGCTTCCAATAGATCTGCCCTATTCTGCAAACAGTGGCCATGGCTGAGGATGCTGCAGCCCAGAAGCAGTGTGCTTGCCTGCCAGCTGGCTAGCAGACTTCAGCTGGAGAGAACCAGCATGGGTAGGGCAAAAGCTCCCCTGGGCATACTATAAACATGAAATCTTCTCTGGGCAGATCTCTGAGTGCCTTGTTTTATCCCTAAGACAGTTTATCAGGGTTCTCTGGCCTTTAATTCAAGACAGTTTATCAGGGTTCTCTGGCCTTTAATTCTGCTCCCCTTGGCACTTAGCACTTCATTGAAGGTACCCCATGTAGGTACTGGCTGGTCTGACCTGCTTTTCTTCCTGAGCTTTCATTGCTCAGAAAAAAGTGAAGACTTGCAGGGCTTTCTCCATTTTTCTCTTTCCCCTTAGTGTTTTTACAGTTGCGTGTGTTCTATACGTGTTGTATATGTATGAGGTATGCATTAGTAGTAGGAGATGACATGATTCAGCTCAGGAGTAAGAGCATAGAGCTGGACTGCAGACCTGCCCTTGACCCGGTGCATGCCAGCGTTGCTGAAGACCTGCAAGAACTCAGCTCTCCAGAGGCATCCTTCCCTCAAGCTGGCTGGTTCAAGACTGTGAGGAGCTTAGAGTGACCCCTGGGTTGCTTTGACCTGGTCTGACCTGACATCCGCCCACAGTCTGGATGGCACAAAGCTATGTCTTGTATGAAATGTCTTCCTGGGTGAAGCACCGAATCGCCTCCAGATGCTACAGAAAAAAAGCAGAGACTTGTCCCGAAGCGTGGCATCAAAGAAAAAACTCATCTCCTAAATTCAAGGGAAAGTGTGAGGTGAAGCATGTGGCAGCTTTCTCCTGCCTGGTCTTTGCCGGATGTTACCAGTCCTTCCATCTTCAGGAGCATGATGTGGCTTGGGATTTAGGGAAAATTAACTCTACGGGCCATCTTTCCAGCACCGTCACAGGAGACCTAGTTCTGTACAGAGTTGGGTGTGTCTGTCCCTTTGAACTTTCCCCTGTCCCATGGCTCCTGCTTTTTCTGCTAATCTGCTGGGGCACATCCCTGTGGTGCAGCTGTAGCTCTGAAGGGTTGTCAGGGCTGTTGACATCTGGGGATTTGTGTGGGTACATGGGCGGGTGAATGAGCAGGTGATCAGCTGAGTCTTAAGAGGGCAGCTGATAGTACTGTAGAGGCTATTGGAGAGCGGAGGGACAGCAGAAGGAAAGCAGAGGACTGTTCTGGTGGATTTGTAACAGCCCTGAGCATTGAACCACTGGCGGCTGTTGTGCAGCTAGATAAAAGAAAACGGGTGGCAGCAAATGAACCCTTTTAGAACTCCGGTGGCAAATGATGGTAGCCCCAACCACAGATAGGAGTAGAAAGAGAAGAAGGGGCAAAAAGCGTATTTTTTTCTCCTACTTAGTGCAGCAGAAGTCTGCCACCGCTGCTCTTTCTTCAGGAAGGAGCTGTAACACTACCAGCCACCTGAACATAATACAGAGACATCAAGGATGCTTGTATGATTTTGGGGATGACTGCCGGCAGGTCGTTTTTCTAGTCTAGCCCATCATATGTTAGGAAGTGTAGTGCATAAGACCTTTCCAAAAGTTGGAGCAAAGCCTGCTACTTTCTTCCCTCCTTCCTTTTAGTTGCTGACATCTCAGGGTGGTTCACCTTTCCTGTCACCATCTTCCTGGTGCTAGTATTCTTAGCAGAAGGTATTATCCCTTCTTACGATGCATTGCAAGTGGAAAGACACTGCAGAGGTTTCAGAAGAAATTGCACATCTGTGCAGCATAGTATAGTCCTGCCAGAAGTTAAGCAGCCAGCTGCCTTGCATATCTCTGTCTCATGTAAAATCTGTATACCAGCAGGAAACGTGTCGGAGGATTTTGCTTTAGGCTTCTAATTTTCAGCATCAAAAGCAGAACAATTGGACCGCTGTGTTACTCAGAAGCTAAGTTTGGGGAGGGGAGTCAGGTTCATGCTGTGATTTAACAGAATTGTTGGCTTTTCAGTGCCAGTGGTCTAAGTTCTGATTTTGTCAAAGACATGGACAAAAGGACTTTGAAGAGAGGCCTGCCCAGAAGCAGAATAATAGCAATATTAAAATTTCATTAAAATATGAAAGGACAAAAACTGTGAAGGGTCTGAGCGAAAAAGGCCGGCTGGCTAGGTTCTTGCTCACATAGGGCTGAGGGGCAGAAAAATCAGATGCAGGAGGCATAAAATGCTCTGTTTGCTAATAAATGAGTGTAGTTCATTGATGTCAACAAAATGTCAGCAAGAGCTGAATGGGGGCACTGTATAATTTAGTGACCTGGAAGAAGACTATGCGTGATTGCAGAAAGCTTTCAGTACAGCTGATGAAGTGAAACAGAATTGCATTGTAAGTGGCAATAATTGGTAAAACTGATCATTGGATCTAGTGTGCAGCTAATACACAGTACAGTGGAAGGTGTTACTGTGACTGTGAGAGGCTGGTAAATGCCACCATATTCATTTTGCAGGTGAATAACCAAGGTACAGATATACCAAGAGAAAGGCACAAAACAAACTAGGCAACGCCTGCCTGACATCTCTCTTAGAGCTGTTATTTCATACGTGCCTATTGTCCATGCTGCTTCATCTTCATACTGATAGCCCTTGAGAGCTCATCAGTATACTTTAAGCCACATCCTTTTCTCCTCCACGGTGGAGTTAGACAACATAATGGGACAAGCAGGAGCTTCTTGCAGAATGGAGCGTTGTGCTGCGAACACCCTAAGGGTTGGTGCAGGGCAAGGGTTAGAGGCTAGAACCAGGGCTGCATCGATAGTGGGGTTTACAGTTGCTCCCTTGTTCAATATGTAAATGTATATTCACTGTGTGTTTAGACTTTCTATGGTTGTGGCAGTTGTTTGAGTGTCTGGCTCTGACAGGTGGGTGATGCAGCATGTCAGAGAGAGCTTGGCTGTGAAACAGTACCGACAAGCACCTTCCTTTTTCATCCTTGCAAATATCGCAAGGCACCGGTTGACACTGGAGTGAGGAAAACAGGACTCTAAAACAGCCTCTGAGAAGCCCCCGGTCTTTGGGAACGACAGGGGAGGCAGACCTTTGCGGCGGCAGCCTGCGGGGAGTGCAGCTGGCTGGCCTCCGGTCTGGAGGCACCCAAGAGTGCAGACAGCAAGTCACCAGCAATCCCCTCCTCCTCCTCTTTTGCCAGTGGTGTAGGAGCTTGTTCTGCTCTGTGATTTTGTAGGTAAACATGCACTAAATTTGAGTTTGGAGGTTGGGCAGGGATCAAGGGCCTCCCTGCTCAGATTTAGCACCTGAGACACCTTGGCTGATCGTGCGGTGCTTTCCCTGCTGCAGCTTCCTCTTGGCTTTGTGCCTGTTTGCCTGTTCTAGAGGCATGTTCAGAAAGTGTCCTCTCACCTGCAGGACAATAGTGTCATGCTGTAGCTAGAGTCTTTCTGCTTCCAAGGGGCTAAGAGAAACTTGGCACACTGTTACAATTTAAAAATAGTAGCGGACTGCATCCTTAGATGGTGTAAATCATCATCAGATCAACTGATGCTGCTTGAGGACTTAGAGCACTGTCTTAACCCACAGTTGGTTTTGTCTCCTGTTTTACAGTCTGCGGTGTCTGTAGGTGATCTTGAGCTTTGAGTGAAAGTCTGTCCGCTTGAGTTTCCCCCAAACCTCTAGCCGTGTTTCCCTTTCAGCTCCCATCTCTTGCTATTTATTACCTTCAGTCCAGCCTTCAGGAGAAGTTATAGCTCATCAGAAGGTGAAAGGTAATGGTCTTCATGGAGCCTCTTGTTCCATAATGGCTTGTTTTTTCTTTTCCAGAGGGACGGATGCTCATTCAGGACATCCCTTCCATCCCCAGCAGAGGGCACTTGGAGAGCACGTCTGATTTGGTTGTGGACTCCACCTACTACAGCAGTTTTTACCAGCCGTCCCTGTATCCTTACTATAACAACCTGTACAACTACTCCCAGTACCAAATGGCAGTGGCCAGTGAGCCTTCCTCAAGTGAGACAGGGGGTACGATTGTAGGGTCGGCCATGAAAAACAGTCTTCGAAGCCTCCCAGCAACATACGTGCCAAGCCAGTCAGGAAAACAGTGGCAGGTATGACGTTACAGAGGTGTTAAACGGAAGAGTGAGGTGGACAATAAGCTGTTTCTTGGGCCTGATTCTGACCTCCTTGCTGGTTTCATGGCAGTGCAAAACCAGAATCAGATTCCAGGGTGGGATTAGGACCTACGTTAGGAAAGTTAGCCGAAATGGGTGGTTATGATACAGCATAACGGAAGCAATGAAAGGTATAGGTAGGTTGCCGCAAGCACAGATAAAGGGCACCCACTTGATTTTATCTTCTGATTTAGGTCATAGTAGATTATGGGCTGTTTTCCAGAAAAAGAGTCCAACTGAATTGCCCAACATAGCATCCTGGGAGCTTCAGGTGTCATTTCTGAGAGGCTTTGCTCTTCAGGAACCTGTTCTTTTCTCTTCCATCTTTCACATCCAAGGCGCTGAAGTGACCCAGGAGACCATGCTGTTGTGCAGTGGGTTGGTGGCAGTTAGTTGAATGTGACATGGCATGTTTCTAATGATGTGTTCCAGTAGTGTCAGCTCCAGGGCTTGCAATTTCGACTTGGGTAGCTCAGGTTACGGTCTGTGCCTAAGAGGTTGGCACAAGAGCTCTGTGTACTTCATTAGTTAGGGTATAAAGCCAGCCGAGCCCTCTCACTCTAGGACTTGATAATTGTAGCTTCCAACTCAGTACCGGTCGGAGACTGGAAAAAGGGGAGATCTGCCAAGGCAGGAGATTCTTGGCAAAGTAAGTGGAGCCATTTCAGTGACTCTGAGGCTGTTTGATCTTGGGCTGCAGTGGTGCTTTTCTGTCTGAGATCGAAGTCAGGAGGCTGCACGTTCTGAGTCTGCGTGTGCCTGTGTCCGTTGTCTAAGGGCAGGAGAGGGCAGACCTCTTCTGTAGAGCATCAAGAGAGGGCAGGCTGCCTTCTGCAAAGGCTCTGTTGTGAAACCACTCAACAATGAAAGATTAAATGTCCACCAAAACCTCCTTTCAGAAGGGAACAGATGGGTTGTCCCCTTTGCTAACAGAGAATTCCTCTAGCAATTCTGGCACAGGGACCAACTCTAAAAGGGCATTTTAACTTCTGATACCGAGGAGCTGGAACCAAGACCAGGGTGATTACAATTACTGTAGCAGTCCACATCACCTTCAGTGAGCCTTTCCTATCATTAGACACTTTTTTCATGAAAAGATCCTTCTGAAAATGCGGCGGCCTCTTGGGGCAATAGCTGGAAGGTCCATGAATTTTAAGGTCGTGGCTTTACAGCAGTCTGCATTTGGTACTGTTCCATGTGCCTTTTTCACCATGAGTACAGCTGTATGGGGAAAAGAGCTGTCTCCCTTCCTTCTGCTACGTGAGCCCACACCACGAGAGCTTTCTTCTCTCAGTGTGTTGATAGGCTTCACCGCAATCACCTTCAAATACACAGAGGTACACCTTTTCGGTTAGGTTAGTTGATAGCATCCTTGCTAGCTGCTGAATTTGATCAGGGGGAGAATTAGTCAAGGCAAGCTGGGGATAGGATTTTGTGCGTGGTAATGAGGTGAGGTGCCAGTGCGTTTTTAGCTTTTTCATTTTAGTTGATTGGGTTAACCTGGCACATCATAGCAGAGTATTTCAGATGAAAAGTTACTTCTTCTGAAGCTTTTGCAGTACCTAGTTTGTAAGACCTACTGCAGAGCTGATGCTTGGAGACACCGTCACAACACAAATGAGGGGCAGCAACATTCATCTTGTGAAAATAGTGTTCTTGCAGGCTGCTAGTCCCACACTTCACCATTCCTCCAGCCAGTAGAGACTTCTGTGATTTTACTTGCTTAGGAAAAAGGAAAGTAAATTACGGGTATTGACTATCCTAGCACATAGTGTTTGAGGAAGAGGTACATGAGGGTATGTTAAAATATGTTAAACCTTGGAGTGAAGATGGTGTTCTCTCAGTTCTGTTGTTATGTACCGTCATTTGAAACTAGACTGTATGTGTAAGAAGTCTTGTCCTAGAGGGTCCATTGTCTCACTGTGAGATTGCCTGTTTCTTGTGGGACCTTTGACACCCCTTAAAGAAATAAAAGCCATAGTGTGTTTTCCATGCATTTTTCTCTTGGGGCCCTGCAGAATCTGTAACTAACTCCTGCTTAAGTGCCACTCAAATTAGGGAGATACTGAAGAGGTGATTAAGGAAAGAAGAGGTGGTTATTGTCAGAAAGGACTGTTTTTCTTCCACCAGCAAGCTCCAAGTGCTGGGTGTTCATTCCCACCTTGTGGGATGTATCGCATGGTTCCATTCACCTCCATGTGAATTTAGTGATTTACCTCACATAAGATGTTAATTTCTCCTGGACAAACCTTTTGGGATCTCTCAGTGCTGTTCTGGTGAGATGTCTGTGCAGAGAGAATAGAGGTCGTGCTTTCTGCCTGCAGAAGTGACACGTCCCCAGCTTCTAAATGGGCTAAAACCAGGACCCACCTCTCCTGTTCAGTGGGGCAGAGTGTAGTTCAAGGTCAGTGTCCTGTAACTTACAAGCTGTTTCTCAGAGGCTGATCTGCAAGAAGGATTGTTATTGCTGGAAGAGTTACGAATCATGGGGTTTGCATACTGTTATGACAGCATAACATTGCACAAATAATCGTAAAAAGTTTTACAGTGAGAGCTAGGCTAGATAATGCTTGATGGCAGTGGGTGCAGTGATGCCGAGGTTGTAAAACACTGTGTGGCGCTGAAGATGGTTTGTTGTAAGCGGAACGAGCTCTCAGCTGTTGCCTGCATGTGGTTAAATATGGATTCTGTGCATGGAAGGTTACCAGCAAGGGAAGATCACGGAAATACAGTGTTAAATGGAGAAGGATGGATATTTTCTCTGTCAAGCACGGTAAGGAGTTACAGGAGAGTTTCAAAGCATTATCCACAAAGAGGAGTCAGACCTTGCTGACAACTTCAGGGGATTTTGCTGGCAAACCTACGCAGGCTGATTCTCTCCAGAGGAAACACATAGCTATATCTACACAGGGATTTTTGCTGGACTGCCTGTACTGACTGGATTTATTTTTTACATGCACGGGCTTTCCTAACCAGTTTTCCAGTACGAGTGAGTCTGCTCATGTGACTGGTAGTGCTATAACTTTTGATCAAGATTTTTGATTTTTGCTTCTTTACCAAAATGATAGCTGTGCAATGCCTGCTGTGACCAAATCAGGGCAGCTTGCTAAGCTGTGAGCCCACAGGAGGGTTTCTTTGTTGGTTTAAGCAGTGTAGACAAGACCCCTGCCTTTCCAGGCTCTGCTGGTGGAGGCTCGCTTGTCCTGGAATAATTGTAACCACACAAGGAGAATTGCATACTTAAAGTAAGATAATTTCTCGATGCAGACAAGGCCTTGAGCAGCCCAGCTGTCTGCTGTTACAGAATTTAGGGAGCAAGGGAGAAAAGCCAGGGAGGAAACACGTGAGTGTGTGTGGGATGGGATGAGGATTAATGCATCATTGAGCCTTGGCAAATAAACTGAATCACTGAATCTTTAATATAGATTAATGTCAGATTTCATTAGTCTTTGTTCTTTGCAGAGGCTCGCGTACTTGAGTGGATTCATAGAGGTGCAATTTTTTTAGATATTTGTGTGTAAGTTTTGTTCATTTGTATGTAATTATCCCGGAAGCTGTATCCATCATGATTTGATAAGCATAATGAAGATGATAGTTCTGGTCGAGACCCCTTCAGTCATTTATATTCTGCTGCTTTTGCCAGCTCTAAGGCAGATAATCAGATATGTCTGGTATTGCACCTGAAGAAGAGACAAGCTTCAGTCGAAGAGGAAATGTAGCAGATGTAGTGGTTGCTGTGCATCTCCTTTCACTCCAGTTCTGTGTGAGCATCTGGACCCTCCCTTGAAGCTCTCATAGTTGTTCATTACAACAGGAATTTATGTGCATTCAATCCAATTAACAGTTAAATGGGTTCAACAACATTAGTACTGCAAGTCAGAGCAAGTTTGTATACAGTGGAAGTTGGTGCTTCTGAAACTGGTCTCATGGCGACCCACTTAGGGACACCAGCTGGAAAATGATGGGTTGACTGCAGTCTTTTCTACCATCACAAAAGTAAAACCTGGGTGGACACATCTGAATCTAATCAGGTTTAATTCTCCAAGCTGGTAATGAGACTGCTGGCATGTGACCCACAGCGTAAGGATAATCAGGACTCCTTGTGAGTCAGCGTCCTCCCCAAAAAGTGTTAAAACTCTTCTCATTCCTACAGCCGTACCATTAAAAATCTGCAAGGTGCAGAATGTACCCCCACACCTGGGGACCAGTGGCTGAGTTTTCTTTGTAACCTTTCTAGTAACTCCAGGGATCAAGGATCCTGTTTCGGAGAAAGGTTAAGGCTGGCCAGGAGGTTTTGGACAAATTTCAGAATTTCATGTAATTTCTGTTTCATGCTCTGAGGTGTTTTTTTTCCTTTCTTTCATTCTTTTTTTTTTTTTTTTTTTAATGCAGTTTGGCAAAACAGTATTCTCACTTCCAAAACCTCAACTTTTTTCTTCTTTCCTTATACCGGTTTAGAGAAAAAACCTGAAATAAGTATTGGTGAGAGTCAGTCTGAGAAATTTTGACTCATTTTCTGATATGGGAATTACGTTTACCATTTGGAAGTGAAATATTTAGCATTGCTGAGGTAGGAAACTGGTTATTAAGGATTTCTTAGAAAGTAGGAAACATATAAAACTGTCTTTTACTAAATCCAGAAAAGTGTGGCGGTGATAGGGCAGCTAGCAGTTTGAACTCTTCAGAATAGCTGCTTACTAGTAAAAAAGATTGCTCTTTTCAACTTCCACAACCTGTTCCTAGTTTCTGGCACAGTTTTTCCTCCAATAAGCCTGGCCTTCTTATGGAAATGTGCGGTCTAACTCTCCAGAAATAGGTGTAAAATGTGTAAAATGCATGTGTGTGCGTGTAAATATATACACATTGTGCAAGTCACCTGACACAATCCCAATTTTATGTGTAAGCAGTGTATTATATACTGTATTCATAACATACCCTTCACACTACAGATTTATGCTAAAAGTATCCTAATGTTTCTGACAGCTCATGTGTGACATGAATGCAATCCATATTTCTTGGAGGAGCTAATCTAAGCGGTTTATTTTCCGATACTGCTGATAGGGCTATATCTCTAGGTGTCACCGCAGTTGAGATTCTGATGGTAACATATTGTTTATGGGTCACTGCCTTTGTCTAAAAGAATAGGTTGGAACAGAATAGCAAAGGTTAATTAAGTTTGTCTATCAAGGAGGGACAGATATAGATGTCTCTTGTATTTTCTGTACTAGAATCAAAGTAAGTCAAGGCAGGGTATCATAGACTCATTTTTTCCTCATGCTGAAAAATATGCTTAGCTGGTTTTAGGAACGAAACAAAGCCACCTTGGGCAGCGCAACTGCAGCAGTAGTTGTGAGAGGTCAGCTCATGGGCAACAGCATTGCAGGGTGGGAGAGCAGCAGCAACCCCGGTTTGCAGCTGGGGAAACTGAGGCAGGGAAGTGTTAAATAACTTGCCCACAGTCACACAGCCCACAGGTGACAGAGCAGAGATTCCTGATGTCCGGATTTCCACTCTGGTGCCCAGGGGATGCCTTCTTGCCTCATGCCAAAAAGCGACCTGTGAATTCTATTGTTTGCAAACAATGACACATAAATGCAAAATTTTACACCCCCTAAAGCTGGCTTTATTTTTAAGATCAAGGCAGAAGGAGGAGGCTATGTTAAAACCTTTAACAGAGTTTCTCTGGTGTTTCCATAATTACTGGTTTTGTTTTAAGCAGCTGTTGGTGAGTCATGGGTGAGACAAAAGGGTGGAAAGCCTGGGCGAAGTGATTTGATTGAGATCATGTGGCACTCCAGTGGCAGAGCCGATCTCTTCTGTTGCTCTGAGTTTTTTGCAGCCCAGGATTAGCATCCATGACCTCCTCCTACTTGTCCTTCTTGAGAATAAGCCCCATAGTCAGGATCCACTGCAAAATGTGAAGGTGCTGCTAAGAGTAACACTAGCTTGCTCGCAAAGAGATTGCGGCTGGCAGCTTCTGCAAATAAAAGAATTACCTGGGTGATGTTTTGTCTGAATGAATCATCTGGGAAGGCCAGGACCATTTTCTAGCCTCTGAGGCTGGAAGGAGAAGTGAGCCACCACATGCCTGCCTTGCCTCTTTTCTGTCTCTGGTTTGGCCACCTCCTCTCCTTGGCTCTTCCTCGATGAAGAAGATATGTAGATGCTGCCAGGAGCTTGGAAGTAGGAGCTGGGCTTTATGTTGCTCTTCCACCAGCTGTTGAGAAAGCTTTTTCGCAGGAAGGGTCTGAACTGATGCAAGAGCCTTTTCTTTATGCTTCCCTGGCTTTTGCTACATATTCTGTCACTGTTGGGCACTGCTGTAGGGCTGCACTGACTGTTGTGCTCAGTGATGGACAAATCCTGTTTCCAGCTTGCCTGTTTGTGGATGAGCTGTAGCTGCCTCTTGATTCCCCTTACTGGCTTTACAAGGGAACAGGGAGAGAATTTCCACTGCATGCATGGTCTTTTAATCAGGACGTATTTATTTGTTCATGAGTTGTAAACATCCCATTGTTGCTTGCAGTGCATCCTTTAAAAAGTTACTGACTGTGCGCTGTGTTACACAATTTAGGGGAACCCGTAAATGTAGAATAGGACAAATGTGCTTCTCTGATGATCTGTGTCTCCCACTGAAGTCAGTGAGGTGCTTAGTGAATCGATCCTGCAGCTGGGGCAGGGCACAAGCAGTGTGTGGCTGGAAGGCAATGCACTGTAAGTGAGCAACTCAGGTGTTCAACTCAGGAGCTCAGCTTGCTCTCTACGAAGAGCAAGTGTATGCCCTTCCCTTCCACAGCACTTCTCACCTAAAACATGCCTTGTTCTTACGGCGCGTAGCCTGCGGTGATGATACAAACCAGAGTGGCTTGTGGGACCATCCCAGCCCTTGCCTGTCTTGGCCTCGTGGTAGGGCTGGAAGGGGCGAGGGAGGGAGGAGGAGACACTAGAGGGCCTGGCATCTCCTCCTGTGATCCCTGCATGACCCCACGATTCCCACAGGACAGGACCCAGGGAGCGATCCTAAACCTGGCACCTGGCTGCAGCGTTTGGAAGGCCGGACTGCCCCGGGTTAGAAATAATCTGAATGTTCCAGGGCCTCCCCAGGGCTGTTTCTATCTCCCTTTCTGGCACCCAAAAATGTGCAAGGACTCTCCAGAGCTGCAGGAGTTAATACAGAGCAAATGCCCCTCCTCATGGGGTAACGATCTCCTAAGCCCCCTTTTTAATGCACTGCTAAGGTTAAGAATTTTTACGACTGGTTGTTTTTTTATTGTTACTGTAAAATAGGATTGCTAAGCACTATAAAAAGGAAACCTTATGGTTCATATTTACTGCGGTGTGTATTCTAAACAGTTTAATAAAACAAAACCAAAAGCTTCTAGGTTTTCTTCAGTGGTTAATACACAGCATATTCTCTGCAGAGCCAAGCCTCTGGCTGTCGGTCGAACCGTGGTTCATAGACTTGGTGTGGGTAATAAGATTATAAAACATGTCTCTTGCTAGCTAGCTACCACACACTAATAATAATAGTAGTAATAATTCATTGCTTCCAGACATTTTAGGTGAGTTGTTTTTTTAAGAAATGAAGAAAAACCCTAAAAAAAGGTTTGAAAGGGAACAGGTCACTGCATCCGGTCTACAGGGAGAGGAAACATGCATGTGATTGTTTCTGTGCCAGGGAATGATGCCTCCATTTTGTTACAGCTGAAATAATGCTGTTTCCTGCAGGCGACCTTTTCTCAGTTGTATGCTTGCACATGTGCGCTTGCACAAGGAAGAGGTGGAGATATGAGGACCACGGATGCTGCCCACAGCCTGCCCCACGGAGGGAAGGAAGACGGTGTGTGCAAAACAGCAGGCAGAGAGGAGTTTGCTAACTTTTTTCCCCCAGTACTTCTAAAGCTGTTGAGCTTTGCGGTTGTGCGGATTGAAAATGGCCTTTGGAGTGAGCGTTTGGGCAGTTTGTATTGCCAATCCATAATTTCAGGGCAGAGGCAGCCTGGGTTTTGTTGAGGGAGTCTGTGCAAAGCACAGATGTCTGTTTCCAAGAGGAGACTGCCCTTTTTCAGAACAGCAGAGGGGACATCAGTGGCTCTTTTGAGTTCAGGCTTCCTTGGGATGATACACTGAATTTTTTTACGAGCAATTTACTATTTATCATGGATGAAACTTGGGGGCGTGTTGAACTTTTTCTGCATGCATAGGGTGCAGATAGTAGAAAAATCACCTTTTAAGTATTGCTTTAATTTATAATGGAAAAACTCTTACTTTCACAGACTAAAAGCATGTCCTGCCTCAGTACACGTGCAAATATGTGCGACTGTGCTGCTGTCTGAAGACGGGCAGAGGTGCACTTTGCTTCCTGTAAACAGCCACCTCTCTCTCTCGGCACTCAATCTTGCTGCAAACCCGGGTCCATATGGAAAGCAGGATGTTGCCCTCTGTCTTGGAGAGCACCAGCAGGGTTTTATGTGATTCAGGCCACATTATTTCCAGCTAGGCATACTAAAATACTTGAATTATTAAGGGGACCCTTGGAAAACAAGGGGTGACTGAATTCTGGCTGCTTTGCTGGGAGGTGCTGGTGGCTCCTTCTGCCAGGACCAGACCCTGGGGTCTGCTGGCGTGGGGCAGCTGTCTGGGACAGCAGGTTCACCCCCTGCCTCCACTGCTCCCCGGGTCTGAGATTCGCAGGCTGGGAAGGGCTGAGGAGCAGGGCTCCACGCGCGGCTGGCTGGGACCCGAGGGAGTGGAGCCCTGCAGTGGAGCAGGCGGAGCTCTAACCGAGGTGAGACACGGCTGAAAAGGTTGTCAAGCACTTCTGCTTGCGAAGATGTCTGATGGCATAGCTGGACATGCGTTACTGTTGGCACTGCTACCTCTATATCTGGTACAAAACTGTGGTATTTTTTCTCTGCCTGGAAGCTTTCCATCTTACAATCATTCACTGCCCAGGAGACTTAGGGACACCAGGTAGTGTTACCTTTCCTGTTGAAAATCCTAATCTTGTGAAGTGTTTGGCTGCATTTTTTGGAGCACTGTAGCCACATTACATTGCAGGGCTTTGGAACAAATAATAATAGATGGTAGTTCTTTCATAAAACAAAGATTTAGAAAAGTATTACTGCCTCTCTGAGGACATCAGTTTGGATGATTTCAGGGCATTGGAGTAGGATAAACTTTGATTTCTGAGTGCTGCCAACTTAGCGGCAGGCTGCGGGAGGGAGAAGGGGTTGTCTGGTGGACACCGTGCTGACACAGTGGACCTGCTGGCTGGTGTTCAGCCATGGCTCCACTACAGGCTTCCCATGTAGTCTGCCCAGAACTTGGTTTCTCTGGGTAGACCAGGAAAATATTTTTCCATCTCACTGGGTTGTAAGAAAAGCGATGAGTTTGTGTGCATGTGTCACTGCTCAAACGCCATGGAGCGTGTCCTGAGTGAGTCGGTCAGTAGGACTGTCCTCCTTAGCCACCCTGTAGGTCCCTGTCAGAGCAGTTACCACCAGTCTGAGACGGGCTAGTCTCCAGGGAGGGACTGGATGGACACTTCACCTCTGACACGGGCTGGGTGTGTGCAGTTGAAGGGGGCTGGAAAGCTTCCCGTGGTGTTGTCTGTGCCGTAAGCAGGGGACTCGCCAGGAAGCTCCTTGCAATGAAGGGTGTATGCTTGTGTGCCAGACACAGCTTCGCCTGAGGTAAAACAAAGAAGCCGTAGGTACACCGGTGCTGCTGCTGCTGCTAGGTCACATCCCGTACCACGCCAGCTCACTTGTAGCTGAGTATGAGCCAACCAAAGTAAAAACCCGAGGCTAGCCTGTCAGGATTTTACTTGCCATCCACCTCCCATGACCTCCTTCAAAGCCGAGTGCGTGTGGGGCAGCAGGCTGCCCGCACGGTGCCGGGGCTCAGCTTTCACAGGCTGCTGTTGTGCTTCTCTCTCCGACAGGTGAAGGGCGTGGAGAGCCGCCACGCCGTCAGCTCCCAGTACCGCATGTGCTCCTACTATCCACCCGCTTCCTACCTGGGACAGGGAGTTGGTGCTCCCACGTGCCTCCCCCAAATCCTGACCTCTGAGGACATCCCTTCCTACTCGGAGTCGAAAGCAAGAGGTAAGTGCGCCCACAGGGGCGTCTGGGACTGCCTTGCTTTAGGGCAGGCACCCAGGAGGTGTGGGTTGCTGCTGGGAAGGAAGCTAGGCATCAGAAAGTAGGTGTTTAGAAGATGGTGGCTGTTTCCTGGAAGGGTTGTAGTGCGGTGGTGACATAGGGCTGTTACTGTACAGTGGTGCAAGCTTGTACTTCAGAAGTCTCGTGGTTCAGGAGCACAGTTAGTCTTACCTTTCTGCTCCTGTGTATGTCTCTAAGTTGTAAGAGTCACTTGAGGTGCCATCTTTGGTGCTCACCACCTGGCTCCCTCACAGGAACAAAGAATTATCTTTGCCCCAACCATAGAATTATCTTTCCTCTCTTTTCTTCTCAGAAATGCTGTCCGTGATTTTTTCCACAGGCCTCCCACTGAGCCTTTGCTGTCCTTTTCTTCCTGAACCACATGTGAGAACTATTCCTGCATCCCAACCATGTTGTGAAGCCCTTTGCAGACTTGCTTCTTTGTTTGCTTTCAAACTCATCACACCGTGTTACTTCATTTAAAACTACTGCAGATAAATTTTTCTTTTCATATCCAGTGTTTCTTGGCTGTCCTAAGGATTACTATAATCTGCAATACTTTCCAGGAAAGGGTTGGTGAATTTACCCTATGGTTTTGACAATGTTTCTCTCGCTTCCTTGTTCCCTTGCTCCAGTAGCAGGTAAGAGTGCACACACAGGCGTTAACGTGGCCCTGCTGGAGTGGACCAACTCCATTGAACTGCTTCCCTGTCCCTGGAATGGGACAGTAACTGATGCTAGAGAAACAAGAAGAGAAGCCGAGAAAGAGTAGGGTGATCCTACTTCGTATGTCCAAAATCCTCACACTCCTACAGTATTCAAAGGTGTCCTGAGCTGTTGATTGCCTCTGAACCATCATTTCAGTTACCAGCAGCAGACCTGCACTCCGTGAATTGAGCTAACCCTTCCGTAAGCTTTTCACACTTTTTGTCTCTCTGTGGCAATCAGTTAATTTGGCAGTTTAGTTTTGTGTGATCTGTGGGAAGTACTTCTTTTTGTTTACTTTACACCTGCCAAATTTTTGTGGTGTTGTTTTTTTTTTTTGCACAGATTCACACCACTGGCAACAGCATCCATCCTCATTCACTTCTCTGAGGCACTTACACACTGAAATTAATCTTCTCCTCTTTATATCTGGTGGAAGGATGTATGTTGCGTAAGTTCCATAATTGTTTTCAGTCATGGCCTTTCTGTGGCCGATGTCCTGGTGTCTGTTGCATTTCTGTTGTGGTGAAAAATACAGTGGTTGTGTCATGACAAGACCTTAAGGACTCAAATGAAGTTTTGGAAGGTGAGGTGTGTATAAAGTCATACCTGTGGCTGATGTAAATCAGCACTGAGCCCTTGAATTCAGTAACTCCAGAATTATTTATGCTGAGGAGGTGGCTGCTCTTTCGGAGTGGCTGTTTTCTGAAAATCTTCCAACTAACTGTGACGTATCAGATGGATGAAGAAACAACACGTGGTGTGATGAAACTTTAGACTTTTTCTCCTTCTGCAGTAGTTTTAAATGGTTTAGAGAAATCAGTGATCCTTGATTCATTTTCCTTCTCTTTTCTTCAATTTTATTTTCTTCCCTCTTCTCTGACCACCATTGAACAGTGACGTCTTCCTTTCTGCCCACTGGTCGGAGGAGCAGTTGGCTTTATGCTCAACTGCGGTTGACACTTTTTCTTGCATCCATCACTACTAACTCACTAAGAAGTCTTACCAGTTGAGTGTTCTTACAAATAGACAAAAGACCTTACACCCTTTGTTCCCAAATGCACTTCAGTAATTTTTCATCACTCTGGAAAAAAGTTGTGCGTAACGTGCCACTGATTTTTAAACTGCATAAATACTGTATTTTCAATAATCCCTGACTGCTTCTCCAGACAGTATTCCACACACAGATATTGTTCCCTCAGTTACACCATCAATCAGAAACCGACAAGCAGTGAGATGTAATTTACTGAGATCAAACAGCATTTTCCAGACTCTGAAGAAGTGTTTTTCCATAGCAGGGAGCTAGTGGGTGAAAGAGGCACCAAATTTTTGTGAGAAACTTGGACATGTGAGCAGGACCATACCCATTTAATAGGCTTCTTAGAAACATCTTCTTTTTCGTTATGCATGTTCTTGGAAGAGATGACTGCTTCTACTTTTTTCCATCTACAGACAAAATAATATTCCCAGGCTGTTAGTCAATGATTTACACTCCCATTATGTTTTTCTTCTGGTGCTTTTCACAGTCCTCAGAGGATTTGAGGTTTTTTGCCTCATTATTGTCATCTGTGTGAGTGTTGAGTCAGCCAGCAGGCTGTGACTGGTGGATCCTGCGTATTAGAGAGGGTGGTCCATTCCCCCAAAGTACTGACTGCCCATGCTGCAAGTGCTGTCTCATACAAAAGACACATTCTTACGCATTTCTCCACTGATTGTTGGGCTGAGCTTTCTGTACAATGCCTGACTGCTTTGTATGAAGCCTGGTGACATGTTTCTGCAGGGTTAGTGGTTGCTACTTGCTAAAGACAATTCTAGTGCATGTTTTAAATAAACAAATCATATTTTACGCCTTCCTTTTCTGTGGTTGAAGTGGTAACCATGCTCAGAGACTTGTTTTCTTTCTAAGAATACATGTTCATAGGTTTTAGGTCCAGAAGGGAACATTAGGAACATCTAATCTTACTTGCTATATAATGCAGACTGTAAAACTTCACCTAATAACTCCTGCAGCAAGCCCATAACTAATTTTTTTAAGATCTATGTGAAGACTTATGTATTGTTAATCCAGAAATTTTACAGGAAGGTAACAGTGCATATGGAAGAGCAACAGGTCAAAATAAAAAAAAGTAATTTTGCAGCCAAATTTTCGAAACATCAGAAACGTGTATCTTTAACAAAAATGGTTATTAAATTCCCAAGCACAAATCTGAGGTGGTCTTACAACACATGCAGGCTATTGCCCACACTTGTAACTTCAGCTTTATAGACGTTTTACCGGTTCATGTATTACCTCGGTTAGTATTTCAGTCAGACTATTTCATTAATTTTGTTCTGCTAAGTTAACTGCCTGCTTAGACCAGTTATATTGAAAGGGAGAAGAGATGAGCTAGGAGACCACTGATTTACACTTTCTTTGTGTTTTTGAATGGTGCAAAGTTCTCAGGAAGCTTCTGACATTTGTACATGAAGTCATACTGTGTTGCAGTATGTTGCATATAGTAATGGGCTGACATTTTCCGAATGGCAAAACACCATCAGTCAACCTCCTTGCAATTTGAAGTGGTTCTAAGTAAAATGGTTTTGCTTCCAACTAAGTACAGCTGCTGCCCTTCCAGCTGAAACAGGAAAAAACAGGGAGAAAAAGAAGATAAACTAGTGACAAATGGCAAAAGGATGTTTTCAGAGGGCTCTCTTATATAATTTTATATAGTAATTTCTAGGTAGGAGAGGGGTTTTGTACTCTGTACTTCCAAAGGTTTTATCCTCTCTTTTTTTCTGCAAGAGCGATGAGAGGAAAAGATGTATGAGAAGTTGTCATCAATCCCTGTGCATGCAAAACATACTTTAAAACATGTCTGTCTTTTGGAAGAAGCCAAGCTGAGAGATCCTTGTGTGAGAAGTGGAGGAATTAGAATGGGTCACAAGAGGGTATTTAATCTCCAAAAGCTAAGTGCCTTATTCCCATTGATTTCTGTGGGACAGTTGCGTCTTTTTTTTCTTTTTTTTGAAATGGGGCTTTTTCAGGATTGGGTCACCGCCCAGAATTGGATAGCACCTTCCACTGATTTTGAATCAGCCCCTCCTGCACTTAGGTTTGTGAAATACCTGCACAAGACCTTGGTTTGAGAGAGCAAGAAAGCGCATGCGTGGATCAGGACTGAGTGCCTTGCGCTGGGTCCTGTTTCCACTGAGTAAAAGTTGAGCATTTGTTTATCTGTATGGGAGCGTTTTCCAGGTTTGGGACAGTAGCAGAAAAATTTAACATTCAAATAGAAGGATGCAAAGGGGAAACATCCTTGTATTTGCAGACACCTTTAATTTTAAAGTAGTTACCTTGTCTTAAAGTTGGCATGGAATAAAAACTCCTCTTTGTCATTATTATGTGAAATGTTGAGATAATTACTCTGTGTGTCTATGCCCATGGTGAAGGAGATGGCTTGCATTTAAAATGTTGCTCTAGCTGCTGAATGGATTTGAATTTTTATCTTCCTGTCTCAGTGTCAGGATAATTGGAAACAAAAGTAATGAAGCACTGGAGCAGTGCTGTGTTTGCAGCTTGAGCGTAAAGCAGGAGCCTGAAACTCCTCCCAAACACAAATAAGAAAAACCGATATAAAGTGTTCGTTTTGATACAGAAGAGGTCAACAGTTTTGTGTAAATCAGCAAACACCATTTTATGAAGGAGAACATTTCTGGTAACAGGTTTTTTTGTCAGTGGAACAGCTTCCAACACTTTCAAAACACTTTTTCACAGTCCTTTTTAGAAGTTAAATAACTGGTATCCCCAGTTTTACCATTGTGGAAGTCAAAGCAGCACAGACTTTTCCAGGATCTGCATTTAAAGTCTCTCTGCTTGGATGCTGTATGGAGAACAATGCTGAACCATTGGAGAAGCCCAAACTGGAGCAGCTCTGTAAAGAGCCTCTTCCAGTGGTTTCAGAATCAAGGGTATGTTGGAAAACAGTGTCCCTGCTTAAGACAAAAAGTTTCATTTTGGCAAAAACATCGCTGGAACGCAAGGACTGCCGTGTGTGCCAGAAACGCACAAGAGGTTGGATGTTTCTTTCAGACCGGATTACTGTGCACCAAAGTTATGCCCCTTTTTTGAGGTTTCCTACTTGAAGTATTTTTGCATGAACCTGTGCCCTTGAAATGCCATGCGAGATAAGAGTAACGCTCCAGAGCCACAGATGGCACCTGGCTGTAGGATCAGAGAGGGCAAGGAGTCCTGGTATGTAAAAGGTCTTTGAGACCATGTCTTTGAACCTGAACTGCTTTCTGCGAGCCTTCAAGCTACACAGATGGCACTGCAACAAAGCAGGCTGTTTTGGTATGGCTAAGAAGTTAACTGAAAGAGTGGAAAAAAGCCTTGCATCTATCTGCTCTTTATTTGCAGCCAGCTGACAAGATGCATTGGCAGAGCTATGCTAGTAAAGCACTTGGAGAAGTGGGGTACAACAGCAGAAAATACCCCAAATTTTCCTCCATCAGTGTAAGCTGAAGAGTAGCTGTTGCAGTCCCTTGGGATCTCGGCATTGTCAAGCCTGAGAGGTGCCACTTCTACTGCTTTTCTATGCCCCTCTTCAGTAGAGCACCAGCAGAAATACATCTTGAATTTGCAGGGGTTTCAGCAGCAGAATATGGGGGGAGCATATAATTTTGCTCCTAGAACTGATACAGTTCAGCAATATTTAGCTTGTGTGTTTTGTGTGTGTGTGTCTATCTGTGCATCTTTTGGTTAAAAAGTGACCTCTGTTCAAGAGTATGCTATCCTTAGTGATGAAGGAGCAAGCAGTGTTTGCTGAAACTCCAGATGGTATTTTCCACTATCCATCTTACATGAAACTTTCACAATTTTCAAATAAGACAAAAGAAGAAAGGAAGGGATAGTCATCTAAATCTGGAGATCTTGAACAGTCAGTTCAAGTGAGTCACTTGATCTTTGTACAACTGCTTATCTTTTTTTTGTCGGTTCTCATTGCTGCTACTTACAGTCCCCAATGGCTATGCTGTGTGCAGCTTCCCTTGGGCACTGATTACAAGGATGGCGAGCAGATTTTAAACTGTGTTTCTCCAGGCCTTGGTTTACACTGCTGGTTGTGCGTGTGCATTGCAACATTTTACAGACCTTTTTAGGGAGAAGCCCTTTTAACATGCCGTTTTCATTTTTGATAAAAAGGTTAATTTTGGGCTTAGCTGAATAGACAGTTGTTGGGTTTGGGGATTTTTTTATCTTTTAAACTAAGCAAGTTGCTAACCCTGATTTGTGACATTCTTATTCATACTTCATCATTTCATTAGCTGTAACAGCAGCTATCAAAATATACTTGAGAATGTGAGGCATATTGAATATAAGCTCTGGCAACTCATTTTTCTGTGTGTTGAAGCCTTTTTGTAAATTATTGGTCTGTGTTCTGAGTGAGGTTGGATTGGTGAAGATTTGACCAATATTAAAATAACTTTATAAGGTCTGATTGATAGAGCAGGGAATTCCTGAGAGGAAATTAATGTAAGCATTTGCTTACATCCCATTTTGCTTCAGTTTATTCCTGATTAAAAGGCTTATTTTCGCAGTTTTTTCTCTAAATGCAACCTTTATGTTACGCTCACTCAAAAGCACGTAGAAATAAAATAACATGTGCAGCAAAGCAACTTGTCACTGGGCAATTGCAGAATTACGGGTTTGATTCATGAGTTGTGCTGATTCATGCCAGGGCGGCTGATGAGCTCTTGCTGTTTGCTCTGGGGGAAGCTGCTGGTCCTGCCGCAGGAGCTGAACAAGGTGTATTATTGCTAGTTTTCCCCCAAGCCTGTTTATGTAGAAATGCAGATATTTTTGGAGTGAGGCTTTAGCATCCTCTAGGAGGAACGGTAAGCTCTCGTGCAAACTACTTGTGAATGCTTTCGTTTGTCGCGCCCTAGCAAGAGAGAGTGGGACAGCCTGAAGCCTCAGGAGATGTCGGTGGGACCCCATCCACCCACGCCAGCAAAACCATGTCCACCCAGAAGGGGGTCAGTTGTTGAGCAGTGGAAGAAGGATTTTTATCATGGCATGTATTTATCCACACTATACTGTTTTTTGTGGATCAAAGGGTGCAGGGTTTTTAAAATTCAAGCCTGTGTTTCAAGCTTGCAGGCATTGGTTTGGTAAAACACGGATTTAAGGAAAGTTCTTCTATTCTGAGAAAAATCAAATGAGCGATACGGCAGGTGCGGATCCAGGACAATAAATTTAAGCCTACTGCCAAAATCTCTACTTTTCTTAGTTTTCTTCTATGAAAATAAGTTCCCAGTGTCCCATCAACCCTGGTTTGAAAAAAATGGGTTTTGACATGCGCCCTTCACTCGTGCTGGCCCTCGCTGAGGGTGCAGCAGAGAGCAGGTGCGGCGGCGAGCGATGCCACCTTGACGGCACGCTGCAGAGCATGCATGGCGGTGCTGGTCCCACGCCGGGCGCCAGCATCTCTCTGCAAGCCCCTGCCGGAGTGCTGTCCTGGGATAAGTAATGTTTGTTTGCTTTCCCTGGACACGTTCCCTCTTTTCCATTACCTTTTTTTACAGAGGGAAGTTTCTTCTCAGTCCCTCTTGCAGTTAGGAGTATATTAGAGCCACATGTCAGAGACCGGAGGGTTATACCCACTGCAGCCCTGGACTTATTTTCGGCCTGTTTGAGCTGCTCTTTGTGTGGGACGGCGGATGTTACTATAGCTGGTGAGGCTGTGTGGGTTTTTTCCTCACACTTTAAAGGACGTTGGTTACTTCACTGAAAAAATCCACACCATCAGTTGAGCCGCTTCCTTTTACACCGAGTGTGGGTTTGACACTCTGATTTTATCACCTCTGGATACAGAACTTCTCCCACTGCAAGGAGAAATTGATAGAAATCATTAATAGTAAAACAAACTTTAGCATGAAGTGATAAAACAAATGAAGGCATCTTATCAGGACAGTGGTGATAACAGTGTGCTTACCCAGGCATGGTTTGTAATTGTAACAAACAGTGGTACTGCTCGCCTCTTTGCTCTGCTATAATGTGCAGTTGCATCTTCATAGCTTGACTGGTTAAGAGAAGAGAGAACTCACTCCACATTCAGCATGTTCTGTGCGTGAGGGTCTGCGTAGAGCATCTCGCAGTTCACAACAGCTTTGCAGCTCAGGTGAGAGTCTCCAGCGGAGCTAATGCTTCTGCAGCCTCTTCTGCTTATAAAGCCATTCCCGTTAGCAACCTTTTGCATATTGTGAGAAACTCTAGCAAAAGAAGAATTTGCTACTGATCTTTAAAGAAAAGAAAAGAGAAATGAAAAGAAAAAGGCAGTATTTCTAAGGCTCTGTAGTACAGAGCGGTGTAGACTGGCCTCACCTCTGGCAGTGAGGCGATGAGCCGAATTGTGACTCTTTGCAAGAGATTGTTGCAGTCCATGGTGCGGCTCCCACACCAGAATGATCTCAGGGAAAACAAAGACGGGTATCTCTCTCCACTGCCATGCTTGCATGCCGTGAGTAGTCTCCTTTCTCTGTGCATTATACCCTGTTGCAGGGGTAAACTTCTGACAGAACAGAAATAGCTTTCCTACAAGGAGTGGGCAAAGGAGCTGGGGGATGGTCAAATGCTGTGTGTAACTGCGCAAGATACAGCGGAATTGTGGTGTGTGAGCAGACAACCCATCATTCATTCTGCCCGTTTATAAATATGCATATTTATATTGCATGTGTAAATAATACCAGGGTATGTTGCCTGCGCATGATGTATGTAACCCTGCAGGGCAGGGTGGGGGGCGGATACCAAGGCTACTTGGTGGGCTTTCTTAATTTAGCAACCATTAGCGTGCCTGCCCGTCGCATGTTTTTAATTCTATGCTTCGGTGTAACCGATGAGTTTATTTCCAGTGTTCCTCGTAGGCATAGCTTAGGCCAAGTACAAGTTGAATAACCTTCAGGAAAGCTGTGCTGTCCTTCTGTCGGCCGCTGTCTTTGAAAATTGCCTGCAGAGTTAGTGAGCAGGAACAGTTAAGATTTACAAACAATGATGAAGCTTGTCATGCATCTTTCACCATTCATCATCTGGGTGCCGTGGCTGGGCGGTGAAGTGTTCTTCATAAAAACCAGCTCAGTGTGAAATACACCTCGCAGCAATGTTTACTGCTCTGAAACTCGTCAGCAGCCCTTTATAGTAAATCCAGATTGCAATGTGACATTACAGTATATCATTGCAGAGCGCGCTGGGGTTTACACTAGGAATGAGTGCAGTTCACACCAGATGAGATGTCGAAATTGAGTTATGTAGGAATTTGGCTGTTATATGGGGATAGCTTTTGTTTTCTGAGGACTGAAAGTTAGCTTTATATATATAATATATATAATCTACACATACCTGTACTTGTGTGTGGGTGCCTATATCGATAGAGAGATATATATACATGGATATATGGATACACACATGCTATGCACACATTCTATATACAAACACTGCGTATGGTCAAATACAGATTTCTCTGACGGGACCCTGTCTTATTTTTGTGCTATTTCTTGAAAGCATTTCGTTGAAGTGCTGCATTTTAGCATTAGCTTTTCAGCAAAGTAGCCTTTTATTTTCAAAAAATACTGTTGAAAATACAGTTCATTGAGTATCGTAGTTCTACGATTCCTGGCTGGAAATACAGAGTGAGAATTTTCCTAAGGGATTTTTGGTTTAGGTTAATTGGTTTTTTTTGTAGGGTTGCTATCGCAGATGCTAACGTTGAATTTCTCAGTAGCAAAGCCAGGGGACCTGTGAGGTGAGTGTGTTACATACAGCTGGTGTGCTGCCTTTGGAACAACGGGGCTGCGTGCAGGTGCACCCCGCGAGCAGCCGAGCTCCGGCAAGGCAGAGCGCTGCGGGAGCAGCTCAGCTGGAGGAGGTTGCTTCTGAGATGTAGAGATGACGCAGCTGGCTGGTATCCACTGAAATGGAGCTAAGGCCCATTGCTGGGTTTTGGTTTGGGTGGGGTTTTGTGGGGTTTTTGTGCTAACGTCTCCCAGAGCTTGGGAGAAGCAACTTTGAGCAGAAGATTTGGGGGAAATTTACCCAGAAACCTTAAAATACAGAAATGACAAAAGTTACTGGTACATCTCGCTGTGTGCTGGCGTGACAGATGTTCTCCCTGCTTCTTGTAGTCCCTTCAACTGCAGTGTGGACCCGAGGCGATTGAGACTAAGATAAAATAGTAGGTGCCTTTGTCCAATTACATGAATAGGAAGTCGATGCAAAATATAACCAAGACATTTTGTGTATGAGTAAATTGAGGCTGAGTCTTTGGAGATAAATCTGCTGTCTTGGGGATCTGGTAGTCTAAGAAATATCCCTGGAGTTAAACAGTAATAGCCGCATGAAGTGGAAAGCATGCTGTGTTGGTTGGCCTATAGACAAGGACAGTAACTTGCTTTAGTGAAAGTTAGGTACTTCGGTAGCAGTTAACTGATTAAAAAAAAAAGAAAGAAAAGATTGGAGATAGACCAGCAAAGTCTTGAAATGCTTCCTGTGATGTTATTTCAGTGCTATACTACAAAACGTGGAAATTAAGTTATATTTCGCTCTCTTTAGTGCTGTGACTGCTTTGTCCTGTGTTTGAAGCAGAGTTGGTATGTTCTGGACTATTCACCGAAGTCTTTTGGGTTTATTATTGCCTGGCTGTTCAACCAGATGGAGAAATGGGATGTTTGAAATACTGTTATATTTAATTTTAGATTTCCGAGACCCGTGCTCAGGTATTAAATACAGTTCAGAAGTGGAAAAAGGAATGGGACTGCAGTTGGTACTGCCAGAGAGGAGAGATAACTATACTTCATTTGTCCGCCTCAGCTGTTTTCAGCTGCTGCAGTTGTTTTTGCTTTGAGTGCTAGTCCTGCAGTGAAATCATACTTTTCTAGCTCAGAACAGTTTCCACAAATGTGTTTATTGTTACTGATTTTATTTAGTTGATTTATTATGGTTTTCTAAAAAAACCGACACTGTAAAGTTTACCTTTCAGTCTGCTGCAGGCAGTATGAAGGTAAAGCTTCAGATCCACTAATCACGTAAATACAGAGGCTTCCAGGCATACCAGTAGCATTCTAGACTTGTTTGTATTCATAATTAGCTTAATGATATAGTATTAATCTCACCTGTGTCTTTACCAGAGGCTTTAGAGGATCCAGTGAGGTTTCTTAGGGATGATGGGGGGGTGAGAGGGTAGAAGTGTTAAGCATTATTTAAGAAAATTTTTTTTACTTTCTTCTTTTATTTTGAGAGGGGAAAGTTTGGACATCTTTTATGTTACTCTTGTGGCTTGAATTAGAGGGGTGGAGAGTAAAGCTGTCACTTATAATGTAGTGGTTTCAGGCGCCAGAATGTTGCATATAAAATCAAAGGGATGTATTTCTTCACAACCTTGACTGCTTTATGTACCTGTTCAGTTTCTAGTAACTTTACTAAGCTGCAGTCTTCGGATGTATACAGTGAGTGGTGCCTTGACAGAGGGACACTTAGGAAGTGTCTTAGGAAGCCTGAGGTTTTTATGAATACATACTCAGAACACTATCGTTGAGCTTGTAATTTTAATTTCACATTCTTGCAGGTGACTGGTTCCTCTTGCAGTGTCTGCCGTACATAGATTGAAAGAGAATTCCAGGAGTTAGGGCAGGAATTGGGAAAAATACTCCAGAAAGGTGCCACATTAACAGTATTTAGTACAGTGCTAGCATCCAATTGTTGCTGTCCAGACATCTCCGAATTTGAGGTAAATGGGTAAGTGCTGGCCGGGACTTAAAAAAAAAAAAAGGATTTTGTATGCCAAGTTAAGTCACTTAATTTTAAGTTGCTTTCCCACACACATACAAAGATCTCGTGGTGGGGGTGGCGTTTTGTTACAGTGACCCTGCAAGGAATCAAAACAAATATCTATAGAGCACTGTAAAAATAGTCCAGGAGGAATCTGCTCAGAATAGGGTGAAAAAAACACACCACAACAGTATGTTGGCTGATTATAATGACTGTCTTACAGCATCCAGGAGTTGTCAATCATACCTTAATGTTTACAGAAGTGAAAAGTCAATGTGTAGTTGTTTAATTTGACATGACTCTCAGGTTGAGAAAGTGTAATCGCTGGAGGGGACAGTTAAGTAGCTGTGCTCCCTGTCAGCCTGTCTCGCTCCGACTACTGCACTAAACGCTTGCCTGATGAGCGATAGATTTGGTTAAATACCAGGATAATTGCTAGCTACAGCATTCAGCACTCTTTTAATGCCTTGTACTACATCTGTATTAGCTCTTGCCTGGGGCTGTTTGAGGTTTCTGCAGGGAAGAAGGCATGTACATTCAATTACATTGTTCTCCTTCGGGTTTTGAAGGGCAATTGTTGCAGAGCTAAATAGGCTATAATAAATTATATTTCCTTTCTTCCAAACCTGTTTAAGTACATCAGACATGCAAGTGTTACAGCTGCTTTCTGCTTGTAAGTGACATTTTGTTAGTCTGCCGTATGGAGAACACACAAAGAGCTATTCAGACAAAGTGGTTTTTCCCTTGAAAAATGGAAAAATACCAGACTTGTCTTGCTGCGCTGGTGCAAGCCAGTGAACTTGTTTTTCATGCTGTGAAATTATTTGCTTCCCCTCGCTGCTTCCACATGTGGTAAATAATATCATACACAAATGCATATTCATACTCATTGGGCATCATCAGAATAGGAGAGGTACTCCGCTCTCCCCTTGTAATTAGGAGGGTGTCAGCATTTTCATTAACCTTTTAGTGCTGTTGGTGTTTTAAGGCGAAGACTTGAAGCGGCTTGGTAATTTCTGTCAGGGTGGTTGCCTGCTGATTGCCATCAGCGGTCGCACCGCCTGTGTGCAGTGATGCTGCCTTGCGCTGGCGTAGCTCTTGTTTGCAGAGCATGTTCCTGTGGCATCACAGCACATGCACGGCGGCACGGCCGTGAGGGACATGCCAACAGCTCCCTAACACTTCTCTGCAGTGTACCCCACCTCTGCCACAAAAGGGTCTACCCTGCTTGGCACCTGCAGGTTGGACGAGGTGCGAGAAAAGCGGAAAGCATCTGAGCGCAGGTGGACGTATTACAGCTCACTTCAAAAATGTTGGAAAGGGATTTGTTGGGGGATGGGCATTTATTTTTGAACTACACTTACCTTAAAAATCTGAAAAGGTCTGGAGATTGGTTTTGAAGTATCTTCAGAACTGAACACTTCATCTGTTGAGGTTCATTTTAATACATGATCCGGAAAGAGCGGGAGCCAAGCCAAACACGTAGGATTCCCTGTGGGTCATTTAGAAATAAAACAAAAAATCGTGACTTTGTTTACTCTTTAAGATTGGCATCTAACATCTTTGCATTTATTTCCTGCTTTTTTGTAATTTTACAATGCCAATTTTAAAGCTCTATGCCTGATGTTTATCTCTCAGTATCTGTTAAATCAGTTAAGATTCCCAGGTAGAAGGTTTGCATAAGGTCTGAATCACACCCCGTATGCTGTGGGTAGCATGTTTATTTACCCCAAGCATGGCACTAATCATGTCTTAGACTGCTGAAAGTAAAAGAATGTTTTTAGTCCAGTTTGTCACTAGTTTCGTTTCCTTTCTGGACATGAAAGAAAAAGAAAAATCAATGAGCTCTCTCTCCTGTTCATTTATAAATCATTTTGCCTTTCAAGTTCTGTCTCAGAGCAGTTGCAGACACTGCAAGGAGTGTTTTATTTTCCCACCCTGAAACAACTGTTTACACTAGATTTTTTAGCAGATTTTTGTGTTGGCTTTTGGCTATACAAAACACATTTTGATAAATTTCCATGTGAGCCAGATTTGAGCTAGCTATGTACCTTTAAGTGCAGTTTAAAACCTCCTAAGTACTCTAATCAAAACTTCGCTCATCTCAGTTTTTGCTGTCCCCTCTCTCAGATAAATATGAACTTCTAGTTCATAAAGCTGTCTCTACCAGCTGTGTCAAACATATCTTGTCCCTGCTTTTCCCTGAGTCACAGATGTTTCCAGGGACTTTAATTTTGTGGATTGAGTCTCTCATTTTTCCAAGGCATAAATGCTACACATGGGTTTGTGCAAACAGAGTCTACATCGGAGTGAAACAACACTGGCTTGTTGAGAGGGGTCTGCTGTATTCCTGTTACACAGATACTTTTGCAGGGACTAACCCCAATGAAGCTGTAACTGCCTAAATTGTAGTTAGAAAGGAGTGAGGAGAGAGGAATGTGGGTTGGCCCCTACTTTGAAAGTAATTACCCCTCCTCAGCTGTGGGGCTGACCTCTGTACCTCTGACTCTAACTGTCCAGCTTGGATCACTTCATCTCCTTTTCTTGCTGCATTCAACTGCTGTGCCTATCAGCCACATGTGTGGAGGGAGACAGAGATGCCTGCCCGCCCCATCCTCTAAGGGAGGGAAAAAGCCTGCCTTGACCCTGAACAGCACCAGGTACTCGGTTATGCTGTGTGGTGCAAGCTCCTGCAGCCCCTGCCCTCTCCCCCTTCACTGCCCCGTGTCTGCGGTGGGTTGCAGCAGGGCTGTATGATGCAGCAGAGGGTGAGCTCTGCTTTTTGCTTCCCTTCTCTCCTCCCTGCCTTGCCCTTACAGCATTGGATTAGTTTTGTGTTGACCAGAGCTGCATTCAGCGCTGTTGAAGTTAGCTGAGGTGTAGCGTTGGAGTGGTCCTCTTGAAGGCAGGCAGGCTTCTACACAGCTGCCAGTGTCTGGATTGGCCCACTAGACCTAAGGAACCTGTCTTAAAATCTTCTCTACAACAGATGACAATAGTAAAATTCTGATTTTCTATTTATTTATTTATTTATTTTAGAACTTTTCTGCCACTTAAACATGATTTAAGGTTCACCTTCCTGACTTCAGACTGTGGCAAGCAAGGGCAAGGGAAGCATATGTTGAAAATTAGTCAGATAGATACACTCGAGCCCATTCCAGCAACATTAGTAAGGGAAGATGGCACAAAAGCACTGAAGTGACCTAGTACCCTTGTAGGAAACTAAAATGACCAAGGTTTTTAGGCCTTATTGACCCACAGCTTACAGATTGTTAACTCTGATCTCAGGGGAGTTTGGCCCTTCCTAGCAAGGCTGCTGCTGTCAGGATCTTGAAGAAAGTGCTGGACACTGGTGGATTGAAGGTCCCGCTAGGTCTGCATCACCACGGCTGTAGGAAGTCAGCAGGACCTCCTGGGCCTGGGGAGATGCTGCTGGCAGCACCAGCAGCATCATTAGGTGCGGCCCATGCCCTCCGGCTGATGGCACACAGTCAGCCAGAGGCTGGCCCTTCACCTCGGAGCAGGACCAGCCTCTGTGCTGCACCAGCCTTTCACAGTCTGCGTTTAATACTGCTATTGTGTTCGTGGAAATAAATATAAATATAACGCAGTGGGTCTGTCCTAAGCCTAATGTTGTGTGAAACTTCATTTAACTTATTTGACTACCTCAAAAACGTTTTGTGTTCGGTTTTTGTCCCTATTTTCTCAAGTATTGTGACTTACTGCAGTGAGGTTCCTGAACTTCGGAGGCATAAATCTCACTTTAAAATAAGTAGCAACAGTTTTACTCTGTTCATGCATATACCCATCTTATGCTGCATATTTCATCAATACTAATTCAACCATTTTACTGCAACTCTGCTTGACTTGCTTCCAAATTAAAGTTAATATTAAAAATGGTAATGCCATGGTAATATTAAGTCACTTTAAAGCCTTCTGGGCTTTTTAAACTGCAGATTCACTTAAATTGTAAGCTGAAAACGATAAGGCTTCTTCTTTCTTCCCTCGTGTTCAATTTTGAGCACAGTCGTTGGTGAGTACAGTCTTGCTCATGCTGGAGTCAGTGACAAACCTCCTGCTGCTTTCGCTAGTGTGGTATGAGTTGCAGGTCCTTGTTTTCTCCCTTCCCAGCAGAGAAGCTTGCATTTTAAGAGCATTAAAAAAAAAAAAAATCTGTTATTTGCAAGTGAAAAATCTATTGTATCTACCGTAACAGATCACTTTCATTAGACTTAGCATTTTCTCTGATTGTTTAGTAACCTCTTGATTTCCAAAAGCTTGCAAATCGTGTCTAAAAAAATCTTTTAAGCTGTATAATATGGCACTTTTGCACCGAGCCAGTATTTTCTAAAATTAAGGCTGTCATTAAACCTGAAAGAGCTGAGGCCATCATTATTAGCTATTTGGTTACTCTTTGAGCATTATGACTGATATCAACAGGCATGGATTTCATCCTTGTTTTATAGATTGAAAATGACATTGTCAACAATAAAAATGTAAAGAGGGGTGACCAGAATTAATGTTTACATTTATATGGCTAGTTCTGGTGTTGCACAAGCTGTGATACCCTCCTTTTTTTCCTGATATGCTGGTGAAGATTAACAGCCTTTCTGACCCAAGAATGGAGAGACATTCAGCCAAAATAGTGTTATGTTTGGATTTCTGTGCTGAACACCAAAAAGTTATACGTGATTATTAAAGCTCTTAGGATCCTATTTCCTTCCTTTAGTATAGCTACACAAGGGAGAAACCTTGTGCCTTTTTTTTGTCTCTCCACATATCCTGCTGCTTGATAACATTATCCTGAACCTTGAGTGCCCTCTTTCCTTAAGATTACCATTGCTTTTCAAAAAACGTTATCTTGCTACAGCTATTGCAAGTGGCAATGCATTTTCTAGGTGGGACGATTGCTGCTTCTAGAGGTAGTTATTCACAAGGAACTTCATGTTTAGACAGGTTTTAAATATATATACCAAAGCAGAACAAAGGCAACTATATTGTAGTGATGGCCAGAAGCAGACAAGGAGTGGGGAGTCACTAGCTGTCTCCTATGTTGCACAGGAGATAGATGTAGTGTGTGAGGTCTTTCCTCGAAACGGGGAGCAGCTCCCACATCTGTCCGTCTGCACCTTGCAGTGTCAGCAGTCATCCCACAAAGAAGCAGCGGGCAGCCTTTTGTCCGTTCATTCTCATGTGCTACCACGCGACAGCCGTGGTAAGTGTGCGCGACTACATTGCCACTAGTCAACGGCAGCTGGGGATGTCCTTCTCAGTTGCCTCTGTGTGGCATTCTCTGTGTGTTGAGTGGTGTTGGGGATATATGGAAAAGCCTGTGTCATCAGCGTAGAAAAAGATGCAGACCCCAAAGGAGATGGACAGTAAGCAGTCTCCATAAAATTAGCATGAGGTCCCCAAATTACGCCTGAGGGGACTGTAGGGTGCAGAGAGATGACAGCGTGTTCTCTTCTTTAGAGGTGGCTGGAAATTTTGATAAAAACTTTTGCTTTGGAAAAAATCAACCCACTCGTTGTTTTTGGTGAGATCACATGTTTCTGCAAACTCGCAGCGGGACAAGTGAAGGATTCAGCTGGACACATGCCTTATTTCCTCAACAGGCTCACATGGATGGTGAGTCCATTTGTTCAGCCTGGAGAAGAGAGGGCTCCAGGGAGACCTTATTGCGGCCTTTCAGTACTTGAAGGGGGCTTTTAAGAAAGAAAGAGACAGGCTTTTTAGTGGGGCCTGTTGCGATAGGACAAGGGGTAATGGTTTTAAACTAAAAGAGAGTAGATTCAGACTAGATACAAAGAAGAGATTTTTTACGATGAGGGTGGTGAAACACTGGACCAGGTTGCCCAGAGAGGTGGTAGATGCCACATCCCTGGAAAAATTCAAGGTCAGGTTGGTCGGGGCTCTGAGCAACCTGGTCTAGCTGACGATGTCCCTGCTCATTGCAGGGTGGTTGGACTAGATGACCTTTAAAGGTCCCTTCCAACCCAAACTATTCTACGATTCTATGGTTCCTGTCCCTAGATTTGGAGTTGTAGGCAATCTGTTGCTGGTTTTGCCTTGCCACTGGAGGTTGCCACCTGTTCGCATGGTTGTGTGGCCTCTTCTGACCTGGATCTGTGGAACGGTTTGTTTTCTTTTTCACAGGAAAAAAGGCTTCTTTTTCAAAAAACACAGTTCATTTCATGGTCTGGCTTCGAAGGTGGCTGGACAGGAGGCGCGCGTGGGGCGCTGAGATCCCTGCCTTGCTGCTGCGCCCAGCAGTGGGAGAGCCTAGGGAGTCCCAAGCCTCCTGGCCCCATAGCAGAGCAATTTTGTGCAAAATCAGTCCTGACAGGAAAAAATGCGCAGAATGGGCGTTCGGGCATGCGCACCAGCAGCTGGCAAGATAATTAGATACTTCTCATGAGAAATGATTGATACATGTGTGTTTTAATCTTGTTGTTAGAACAGTTTTTAATTACTACAGGAATAAGAAAAACAGTTCAAAAAGTGGATTTGAAGTCCTGTTTTTTCCTCAGAGCTGCCTCTGTCTTTTGCCAGTCTTCTGAGTACAGCACACCAGGGACATCTTTTTTGATGGAGAATCAGTCTCTGGTGTTGTGTGTGGAATAGAGAAGTAGTATCCGACCTCCAGGAATAAAGAGATGAAAGGTCCCAGCTTTGTCACAGCCTTGTTACATGATGAAGCAAATCGCTTCATTCCTCTGAGATTCCTTGCTGCTCCTCAGCTGGTGGCAGATCTCCAAATACCCCCATCCCTCACAGCCTGTTTTTTATATGCCTTTCCTGGAAATGGATGCCTCTTCATATGTTTCCGTGGTTGCTCTCTAATCTTGAATCTTGAAACCGTTTGTTGGGGGTTTTTTTTGTTTTTTCAAAAGCATTGTCTCTTTGTTGGCCTCTGGTTTAGAGCACAGCCATGCAAACGGTTGGGTTTGCCCTGCCATGGTGGACTATGAATGTCTGAGGGAAGTAGGGACCTGCAAAAGTAGGTCTGCTGGTAGTCATAACACAGAGTCACAGCCTGAAGGAGAGCCATGTGCATCTTTCCGGTGCTGGCAATACAAAACTGAAGGGGCTGCATGTTCAGCAGCAGAATTAGTTCTCCAGTGTAATTCCCCGTGTTGCTGCGCAAATGTGTGTACAGAACAATGCAGGGTTTAAGTAAGTGACTGGAGAATGGTAGGGAAGGAAAAGGGAGGTGCCTTTTTGGTATTTTATCGTGATGCCGTTTCTTTGTAGTGTTACTACTCAAATCTGTGACCTCATCTCAACTCTTTTGTGATGCTGAGGTCATCACGCTTTTAGTGTAATTGGACAGAATGTTTACACTTAGAGATGACCCAAAAAACCCTCTACAAAAGTGCACGTTTTACCTTGTTACCCAGCAGTGGGAAATGTCTGCTTTACATTGAGATGTCCTATTCCTGGAGAACATTTCGCTTCATGTCTTCCAAAATGGAAAATGTCTGTGTGAAACCATTAAAAATGTGTCTTCTTGTTGAGAGAACTAGCCATCAGGGCTTCTGGCAGTGGAATATAAACTGGGGAGCTTTCTGTGGAGTTGTACTGATTTATACTTTGCTTAGACCTGGCTCGGGCAGAGTGAGCGTTTCTGGTGAATACCTTGCACAAGAGGTGGGTAACTGTTCACTTCTGCCAACCCAAAAGCCAGCTTTTACCAGCTGAATTCCGCACGTTGTCTTTTAATCATTCAAAGCAAGGGTACTCATTTCAGCACCTGATCCTCCTGAAGTTTTTCTGAGATGGTTCACCCTCTGCCTTTCCTAGCCTGCAGCAGTGGCTTAGTGACATCAAGTTAGCCACAGAACGTAACACTAGTGATAGCAGAGAGTGTTGGTCCATCAGTACTGCTCTACTCCAGATCGTGTCTGCAAGCATGTAGGACAGTTGCTTTGTAATGCATTGGTATAGTTTCAAGGTAGATTTTAGTCTCAGGAAAAAAGCCTATGCTTCCCGAATGTTGTCTTTGTGTTCTCCCTGTCTAACTGGTGGTGGGTGAGAAGTGGAAAGCCTTGTTCGATTGTTTCACATATTATTGTAAGAGAATTTAACGCCAGAGGTGAGGGAGTCAACAGAAGGATATTTTCTTCAGCTTCTGGTTTCTAATTACATCAGTTACAGCCCTGCCTTCTTAGTTGCTAAAAGTACAAGCATGAACTGGAAAAGAATTAGATAATCTGTGGTAAAGCATGCTGAATAAAGATCTCCATTCAGATCTGTACCTTTTATCCCGAGTTCCTAATGCCAAGAATTAATGCTATTTGAAAATACACAATGAATGTGCCCTACTGTGGGCATCCAAGATAATCCTAATTGCTTTAAATGTTAGTGAGAAGGGTAGGTGTTTGAGAAGGGGGAAAGGGCCCTACTGTGAAATAGTATATCCGTGTTAGGAGACACAGATGGGACATGTTTTCGGTTCCAGATCGTTAGGCTTATTTTTATTTTTGCATTGAAAAGCAGCTCTGCTTGTTGCTCTTGAAACTTCTTGTCAGCAGGAAAATATCCACAGGAATAAATTTCTAGAACTGGACTGGTTGCCCTCGTGTTAATAACATGCAACGAAGGAAAGGCGCACCACTCCCATTTTCTCCTAAGTTGGTCCGCGTTACGGTCAGTACAGAGCCGTCCACAACATACTGATCAAAGCAAAAATCGCAAAGACATTTCAGCTGGTGTGTTTAATACGTGGAGTTCAGTTTTAAGGCAGATCCATAGCTGAGTTTTCATTAGCCCCTTGTGACTATTTGGTATCAGCCTCCTCTTAGGCGGATGTCTCGTCTTAGTCTCTGCTATGCATAACACTCCTCCTAAGAAGCCTGTACCCGTGCTATGTTGTGGTGACCAGCTGCAGCGAACAGAAACCCTTGGCTTCGGGTGGGCTTCCAGAATTTGTCCCGGTGGGAGCCATCACCTGGTCCAGATCTGTGATGAGGCCTGAGGGATGGGAGGAGAAGGACAGTCAGTTCAGAACATTTTTAGCACATTTATACACTTGCAGATGTTGGCAGGAGTTCTCAGTCAGTAGGAACCATTTCATCCCAGCATTCATACTGAGCAAGAGAGATGTGAGGAAGGAGATGGCAATATTTTTTTAGGCTAGTTCACACAGTGTAGAAGGAAGAGAACTAAAAGATACTGGAGATTCACCGAATGTGAACGTTCTTCAGAAACATGAGCTACTGCAGCTTTACAAAATACAAATCTTTCTGTTCAAAGGAAATCTTGAAAACACAGCTGATGAAAGTTTGTCTCTTAATTTTCTTAAGGTTTTGCAGTTTCTCTGTGGCCTCTAGCAGGAGCCCATCGAGCTATAGGCTCCTGACTGCTGTTGTCTTAGATCTGCACAGAGCAGAATACCAGAGTATGAGAGTGATCCCTTTGCATGGCTGGTTTAACAGCCTGCCACTAACGCTGGTTTCTTTACCCTAGTGTAAGTCAATAGTCCTCCATCTTTTCAAATAGTGCATTCACACAGGAATGAATTGCATGAGAGATTCAGTGGAGATAGATTTTCTTTTTGACCTTTTGTTAATTAACTCTGTGCTGACAGAGGTGAACATTTGGGAACATAGGGTTAAGCATTCCAAAGGTGAAAGGCAGCTGAATTTTGAGGAGATTGCTTAGGATAATTTAACTTGGCCTTTCTGCTTGTGTTTGCATCGAGATTTCATCTTGCCCATCTTATGATGATCTACAGCAAAGTCAGCACTGACACTCTTGTTGCCACTCTAATGCTTTCTCCACAATAGGAAAACTGGTTTTCTCTCACTTTCTTTTTCCGTGTGTCTTCTTCTCAGTTGCTGAGCCAGCAACGGAGATGATTCTGATGGTTCTCTGATTCTGGTTGCCTGGTTTTGCAGCAGTAACCATGGGTTTTTTTGTTTGGTTGATTTGGTTTGGGTTTTTGACTTAATGCTTTGTCAGGCAGTTGCCATGTGTGTTATGGTAGTTGCTGTAGCTTGGCAGGCTGTTTGCTGGTGGTGGGTGGTAGACTCAGCCCTCTGGGGTCAATCTGAGCAGTGGAATGGCAGGGTACCATCAACTTGGGTGAAAACTGGGCAGTGTTTTCAAACTGAATTCGACCCACAGTATTTCCAGGCCACCAAGCCAGCCTATCTTCAGAGCATTGCCGGTCACCCCACTATGTCCGAGAAGACCGGTGCCAGTCCTTGAGATGGTAACCTTGAGATGGTAACCTGGGGAGAGTGCCGACGCCATTCTCTCTCGTTCCACCCTTCGCGCAGGTAGCTTGCTTCTTGGAAACTGCCACCAGTTTCCCAGGCCTGTTTATTTTTCAAGACACTTCATATAGGATCTGTGGAGCCTGCCTGGAGTGGAAGTTACTGCTTGCTTAGACAGCATCCATTTCCAGTGGTATTTGCAAAAGGAAAATGCTTTGGCTACAGGGGAGAAGGTTCCATGAAGAGCAGTTCCTGTCTACCCTCACGCCGAAAAAGCCACGCTCGCTTTAGTGATGCTGCGGTGCCCTGGAGCTGCCAGTGGCAGTCTGGTTCTGCTCCCCTTCATCCTGCACGTGTGGCTGTGCTCGCACATGTATGTGTGCACACGGCGAAGAAGTGCATGGGCCTTAGCAGCACGTGGAACTGGCATACTTACTTCTTTTCCTTTTCCCTGAAAAAGAAGGTGAAGGAGTTTTAGAAAATGGATTGTACCTCTCAACTTTAAATCTTTAAAAATTGCTCCTTATTGAGAGTTTAATAGTTTTTTAAATGTAAACTCGGGAAAATATTTACTTTTCAAGCATGAATATCCTTCTGCTTTCTCACATCACTGAAAGTGTATTATTCTTTTCAGTCCATTGAATTCCAGGGATCACTCACGTTAAAAGTCAATGCGGTTTCCAGTGTCAGAAGATGTACGGTTTTGTGTTTATGGTTGGAATCCCTTCTCGCTTCTTTTCCTGTGTGATATTAGCCGAAAATTTTCGGATTCGTATGGCTCAAAAGTATTCAGGTGCTTTCTCAAGGGTAAAAGGTAATTCGATCAAGGAATGGTCTTTAAAAACTGTCACAGACCCAATTCTGGTACTGGTATTTACGCAGATAAGGGCTGTGTAACAACAGTGGGAGGATCAGCCGCAAGCCTCAAACAGGTGAAACTCATAGACTTAAATCAAAAAGAACATGGGTTTTGTTTCTTTGAACTTGGAAATTGTACATTTTATTACTGTGTGATTAAAACAGTGGAACAGAATTGCTCATTTCCTTTTTGCTGCCTTTTTATAGCTACAAGTCCCAATCCAAGTATCTTGCTCTTATTATCAGCATTGCACCTACCCACTGCTCCTTGCTTGAAGTGGAAGTCTGTCTGAGTAAGCAGGTTTGGATAGAGGAGTAGCACTCTCATCTGCTAGAGGTAATATCTTGGTAGTGCCAGGTTGTTTTTAAAATCTATCTACCCTTATGCACATTCAGAGACCAGCATTTGTAGCCCAAATTGGCTAACCATCAAAACTGATCAATTTGGAAGTCAGTGGAAAAACAACCCATGTTATTTAGATCAGTGCTTCAGACCCTGAGGCAGTTTGTGAGACCAACCAGTTGGTGACTGGAAGTGTGCCCATGTAACGATACTTTCCGTTTGAAGTATGATCGGGGTGTCTGATGCCCCATGAGAAATGTTGGAACATCGGTGGAGCTCCACTGATCCAGAATTCCTAGGAGCCACCGCTTGAGGTACTAAGAAACAGATGTGGGCGTCTGTCTACCAAAAAGTTGCCCTCTGTGTCATTCCCCGGGGTTTATAATAAATTAACGTAGAGTTGCTGGAAAAATAGATTATAAAAACGAAGTGGCAGTTTTACTGTGGTAGGATTTTAACATCTGTGCTGTAGCATGTTGGGTGGGTTTTCTGTTGGATTCTTTCCATTTAGAAAAAAACTTTGTGTAAGTTTGTCACAGAGATTTATAGATCTCAGTATTTAAAAATGGGCTTTTCCATCACTCCAGGCGCATGCACACTAAAAATATTAACAAATCCTTTAAAACAAATAAGCCTTTTGCCCATTTGGCTACTCAGGAGTAAACAAAAAATTGTCCCCTTTCAACCCCAATCGCTTCCTTCATACTTCTGCCCCGGAGCCTGGGAACACAGAGATTCCTTACAGCATGTCCTAAATCTTAACACATTGGGCTTTGCTAAATCAGAGCAGAAGGAGGTTTCAGAGTCAGAGAGCTGAGTCCTTGAGCCAGCCAGCCCTCTTGAAGCCACACTACAGTTTGTTTACTACATAATGCAAGGTACCTCCAGGAGAAAGAGATGATTCCTGATGCCAGACATGGCCAGATCCAACCAAAGCTTGCATTGCTGGCAGGCAAAAGCTAAGTCCCTGAATGACCTTTGAGGAGCTAGTCTCTAGCACACATCAGGAGAGGTGCCAATTGCTGCATTTTCTGTAGGTCATTTCCCCTTTGACATTGGGGTATGGACCTACAGAGCATCTCTGTAATAGTCAAAGCATGAACCACTCCAACAAGTTACTCGCCTGAAATAATGCACGGTGTGTGCTTCGGATCATGGGAGTGTGATGCAGACTGGGCCACCCAGTGAGTATGTTTGTGAGCCTGTCTCGCCAGGTGAGCCAGCTTCCCTTCCAGAGGAGCAGAAATGGTCCTCTGTTCCTCCACTCGTTTTCCCTAACCTGCATGTTTGCATCTGGTTCAGGTCCTAGGAGCTCTTAGGCAGTGATGAAGTCTCAAGCACAGACTTAGCAGAGGCAGTGAAGTGGAAGGACAAGTTGCATCCTCATCTGGACCCTGAGGAGATGTGACTTCTCCTTGGACTCCACCATCCACCCCACTTAGACAGTGAAAAGGGGAGGCAGGAAACACAGCATCAGGAATCGCCTGGTATGTTTTCCTGGCAGAAGAGAGCTTAGCTCTTGCACCCTGCAAGGAGCGTTTCTGATCCTGCCGCACTTCTGCGTTTCAGGATTGGTGGGCTAGAAAAAGTAAAAATCTACGAAGTTGTTCCCAACTGGAGGTTACCCAAGTGCTGTTCTAGCCTGCTCTAGATGCAAATCGGTGCCCTCCTCCAGCAGACCAATGGTTATTCAGGCCCGGAGATGTTGGAGGGACCTGTTTGGTCATGATGCTCCAGACCCAGATGCCTCTTTCTCTGTCATTAAACCACTAGAAGCATTCGCGGGATGTCTAAAAACTGTTAGAAGTTGCCTTGACTACTTTGTCACTCCCTCATGTCTAAGCACTGCATTCTTTTCTTTGTCTTTTAGCTAGGAGAAAATGTAGTATGGGGTTAATATCCCATTCATCAGGTTAAAAAAAAGTTTTATGTCAGATCTAAAAGGCAATAGTGGAGTCTGCTTTGGCAGGGTGATGTTAGAGCCTTACTTGTCCCTTACATGCGTCAAAGGAGAGACTTGCATGAAATCAAGGAGCCGGGTTCTGCAATGTCAAAAATGGGCAAAACTCCCTGAAAGTAACAGAAATTGACATTTTATCTAGTCACAGGAAAAGTAGGTGAAAGTGATACATGAGACCTCAACTCTTCAATGTCTTTTCCATCTCTTGGTAACCAGCATCACATTTAAAATAAGGACAAATCAGGAAGCTGAGCTGCAAATGGAAGTTACTGCAGAAACACACGGTACTACAGACATGGGATGTTGGTGTTTCTCATTTTCCCCGTGGTGGGGTAAACCCAGATGGCTGCTGATTACTTTCCTTGGATCCCGTTGGATTTGCATGGCTGTGAAAGTCAAGCCTGACCTTTTCTTTTTCATTGAACTTCAGACGTGCTAGAAGTCCGTGGAGTCTGCAAACACCCAGGGCTCAAGCGTGGGGGAGCTGCTCGCTTAGGCACGGTGGTGCGGTTTGGGGACGGAGTTTAAGCCTCAACTCTGTATTCCTTGTTCTTGTGCAGTTGTACTAGATTCATCATGACTTCTAAAAAACAAGCAATGGTTGTAAACAATATTCTCTTTTAAAAGATCACAGCCTGGTAATATTCTCCACTAAACAGTAAAATTCAGAACATAATAAGTATTGATGATTAAGGTGTCAGGGGCCCATGGAGCTCCCGCTGTGATTTAGTTTCCTCCGACTGCCTCAACTACCAATGCATTTTGCTAATTACATCATAGATTTTCGTATTGATGAACAGAATCTGAATTAACACGGGAAGCACTAATGTTACCCTTTCACTATTATTGTTGTACAAGAAGCCGTGGCAGATGCTGGCAGTTAGTTACACAAACATTAGTATTAACGATTGGCCATTTGGAATTGGTGACAAACTGCCGCCCGCCGGAATCCTGAGCCTGAAACCAATCAGGAAGTTAATGAGGAGAGAAATTACCACTGCAGCTTCCTCTTAATTATATTCACGGTAGGCAGGAAGGGAGTGTTGGGGGTGGATCTCAACTCATCTAAGGTTAGGAAGGTCAGAGACCCTTTTACTTGGTTTTTGTATCTACTGCAAATTGCAATGTTGCAACCGTTCCTAGCACTATGTTGGTTTTAAATTCTTTAATATTTGGCCTTAACCTCGGGCTGCCCGAGCCAGCGCCTTAGGTCTGTAGACAGGTTCGTTTCGGGGGGGTGGAGGGGTTGTTGCCCCCAGACCCGAGGTTATTTCCCACCCCCCCCA
>NW_009233084.1:2514-10885 GCF_000690835.1 Fulmarus glacialis | reverse complement strand
AGTCTTGCGGGATGATACGGCAAACTAATAGAAGTTACAAACCAAGTTTCCAGTCTCTTTGCTTAAGTCCTTAAACAGATCTCTCCAGCGGGATTTGTGAGAGTCAGGGGTGCCGGCCAGAGGTGTGAGCGTCACAGTCCCAGCTGCACAAGGGATCCGAGTCAAAAGCTGCGGTATAATCACGGGCAAACAACATTTAACTGCTCATGTGCTTTCCTGCTGTTAAAGAATTCCTCCTCCTACATGCCTTAAGCAAGCAAAATTGCATTTTGGAGCACCAAGCGTAAACTAGAGAGTTTGGGGCATTCTGCTTTCGTGCAGTTTACTAGCTGCATGCTGCCCATTCCCCTAGCAGCTCACCCACAACCCAGCATCTGCTCCCAGCCAGCCAGCACCCTGCCAGAAGTGTCTCCGAGCTCCAGGATCACTCTCAGGCCCGGTGTGCAGCTCCAGCAGCATTCCCACCTGTTTTTTCTCAGCACAGGTACTGCAGGAGGAGCTCCTCTTATTCATAAAGTAAGGTGATCTGCAAGGAATTAATTTTGGACTCCATCCCAAAGCTGAAAGCAGGAGCAGATCAAATTTTGTACCGCTCTGGAAGACACAACACTGCTTTTCTGAGACTGAACTGAAGAAATTTTAATATCTGCAGGCAAACAATGAACCTCGTTCATATTTTACGTGCTGCTGTCTGTCTTCCCTTTAATTCAGTCACGTAATTGCAGACAATTTGGTTTCTAGACTGTAATCTGATATTTGCACAAAAGCAATACAACTATCCTGCCATTAAGTCCCTTTTACTTTGAGGAAACAGTTCAGGTATTATGAGATGCTTATCAAAGAGCAGGACCTCTGGGTTCCCAGCTAGAGCTAAGCTATTCTGCCTGAAGGTCCAAGGACCTTGTTCAGATGGGGAAGGGCATTTGTGTGCCCGCCTGGATAAGCAGGATGCCCTGCTCCTTTCCAGAAGTATCTCAGCCAGTACCAAACATGCACAGCAGGAGCCAAAAGAGCGGTACAAGGGCACTTAGGAGAAACTGCAGGCAAGACAGGATGACTATAGACAACGGAGAAGGTGTAATCAAGAGAATGAGGAGCTTCAAGGATCAGATGTGGCTTGGGAAATATACTATAGGGATTTTGGAAGTGACTCAAGTTCTCAGTTGGACCAGTCTGTCTGCTATATATCTATTATCAGACTTACTATTTCATCACTGAGTGGAACAGAAGGACCACTGAAGAAAGACAGGGTGGAAAAATGAAGCTGGGTTTCAGTTCTCCCATTGTACAGCCTTCTCGATCTTGCAAATTTTCTGAGAAGGCAAGCACCAGTTTCACAAGAGTGGAGAAGTATTTTGAGCACAGAGGTCAGCAGAAACAATGCAAAACTTTACAGTCATAAACAGAACAAGAAAATCCATAGCTCATGCTGTGCTGGGACTTGCACAGCCATTCTGTCAAGGAGAGAAACAATAGCTTGTAACTGGCCAGCACAGTACGAATTCCAGACTGCCACCTGGGAACGGTCACTGTGCCGCTGACTGTAAACAGCTACAGAACGAGGCTTATCGGCTGAAAACTTTCACCAGCCATCTGGGAGAACGAGCACAATGCATAGCTTCTTACTGCGTGAGGGAAGGAGCAAAGATAACGTCCGTTTTCATTTTGTTTGTTAGTCAGTCATCTCCAGTCGTATGTTCCAGGTTGCAGGAACTGTACTGGGACAAAATGGGAATTCCTCCTCGGCTAAAGCGAGGAGGGTGTGCTTTGCATTGGGGTAGCACCTTGCGTACTTATCTCTGCCATTCTTATCTCAGCGGACACTGCTATCCAAGCAAACAAGGCATGGTTTCGTTGTCCTGGCTAAGTACAGAAACACCCCTGTCCTGGGGACCCTGCATGTTGTATAGATGTGTCAAAGGGCGTGAGAAAGATGCATTCACAGCAAGATTAGCTACTGGCTCCACGCTGGACAGGAAGGAAGCGCTTAGCAGAAATGGAGTGGAGCACAGCTCCTGCTTACATCCAAGATAAAGGGCAGGCAGAGCCACCATTGAAGGTTTAGAGGTGATGCTGCATTGTGCTTTCAGACACAAAGCAATCCTGTGCCCCAACGCTCAGTATCTGGTGAATTTAACCGAGCCCTGACTCACAGCATTGCTGCACCAGCTTTGTGTAGGATGTGCTCGTCAGGGCCTTTGTGAGCTGCAGGAAAGCTGCAGGCATACACCCCAGCCATTGCTTCTGCCAAGGAAAGCACACTACCTCCTCCTCCAGCCCTTCCTGTTGCTTGACCCTGATTTTACCACCAGTAAAACGTCAGACCAGCTGGAAGTCAGTCTGTCATCCCAGCCTTGCAGGGTGGGGATTTCATGCCTCAGCATAAAGGTGATAAATAGGATTCTGCGCGGGGCACGTTGGGTTTGGTTATTGATGATGCACATTCCAGCTTTGGGAAGTCCTTGGAAGCCTGGTGTTCATATTTCAGTTGAGATTTATATCCAGGAGAACAATGCGCTGTTATAGGAGGGCTTTGCTCTCCCAGCCACACTAGTAATTCTCAGCAGCTTTTTCCTGAGCTCTTTTCTGGCTTCCCACTTAGACTCATTGTCTATTGTCGCACATCTGTCAAGCGTAACAAGGAAAGCTGTGTACACGCCTCATCCACTGCAAGGGAGTTTCTTTATGCACTGAAATTTCAGTGCTCGGCTCTCTTAACCCCTACAGTGCCATGCACATGCTTAGAAAAATCACGGTGAGAACTGAAGTAGGGCAAGTAGACATTTCTTTGTCTCCTTTCCACAGTCCTTGCTTAAAGGTAAAATCCCTTAAAAGGCATTAATGTGCTCATACACCACAGTACTAGCTCAATCGAACGTGACAGTGTGCAGCGCGTCTACAGGGACAGATTCCCACCGGCGTCCCTCCGAGCTGGCAACTCCGCCTGGTCTGATCCCATACACTGAACTCACCGAACACAGCATCTGCTGCGTCTTGCCACACCTTTTACTAATCCCGGCCAGAGCTCTGTTTGACATTTGGTTAAACACCAACTTGTTCCCATAGTTTTAGAAACAAGCTAGGGGCCTCAGCAGATTTATTGGTATAATTTATGGGCATGGTTCATATAATTATTATAGCAGACCTCACATGATCATTTCTTTGTACTTCTCAGAAAAAGCTTGTCGCTATTTCTAGGCAGTTCCCTTTAATGTACGTGCTGTCAATCCTTGACTGTCTATTTTCCCCACTGCCCTGCACTTTCTGTCCTGTCTGGGAAGGACCACATGGAGCAAGCTGTAAAGCCTTAGGCTTCAACAGTGACTGGCTTCAGCAGGGCTTTCACAGACCAGCCTCCCCGGGAACAGGGCTGAGTGCTGGTGCTGTATCTTCGGGACCCCCTGCCCCTGGGTTTGCTTCAGAAACAGGTCTCTCTCAGAGGCGTCGGGGCCCTGTTGAGCTCTACAGAGGGCTGGTAGTCTCAGTCTGTGCAGGGAAACCGGGCTCTTTCCACTGTGGTACAGGGAAACTGCAGTCATTCCCCTCCTTCAGCATGCAGTTCTTTCCCAGGATCAGGTAACAAATCAGAAATTAACCTAGAATAACCAAGGCCCAGTCTCACAGGACCATCCTTCCTCCTTAGCTAGTTCGTATCTCAATCACTTTGTTCATACAAGGTTTTATATGGCGAGCTGGTAACCGCACCATTTCCCAACAGCACTCCAGGAGATTCTCATACTGCACCTATGTTTTCTGACAACTACCAAGTCTAATTTCACTGCTATTGACTTTTCTCCCACTGGCACCATGAGAATTAGGAGCCACCTCCTCGCCAAGGCGCACTGGGTTCCCCGACCTTGCTTGCAGCCAGTGAGATTCCCACCAAACCCAGATCTCATTGCAAGGATCCTACCCCCAAAAGATGGGGCTACTTGTCTGCAGAGAGGTGACGCTAGACTTAGAGCCCAAAGCATTTATTTGGCTGTGGAAGGGTATGACAAACATGGCAGCTCCACAACCCCAAAATGTATTTCCAGGCCTTTCTGAAGATACTGTATTTCACTGGTTGAAAATAGGCTTAACAAGTACTTTCTCGTGCAGAAACATACTGGCTGTAACGTAGCTGCTGACGTTAGTGCATGGAAGGTGACCGTCCTTCAGAGAGCAATTTGTCTCCCATCTTTGCACAGAATCAATCTGAAATTTGTCCAGAGCATTTGCCTTGTCACAAATGATGCTCCAAAACCAATTGCTTCTCCTTTTCAAAGTGTTCATTTTCTTCTCCCATTTACCTTGTCAGAAAGAAACCACGAGTTCAGTCATTATGGCTCTCTTGTTTATGTTGTGGATTCAGAGTTTTTTCCTCCTCCAGAGTCCAGTGCAATGCCCTGCTTGTGCTGCCCAAAAGGGTGGGGACCTTTGGTGGCTCAAAAAGAAAAGTCTGCCAGGACCCCAGTCTGCAAGGAGACCCAGTAAACTGCTTGCCAGGAAACACCAACTGCTCTTCAGAGAGCAGAGCGCAGGAGAACAGGTTTTTGACAAGTTTCCCGTTGCAGAGAGTTCCCTCGCATCAGCCCCAGGCTCAGCCTGGGGTTTAACGGCCATGTCCCCAAGCCCCCGCAAGTCACCGCAATGCCAGAGATGAACCTATGCCATCGGCTGCTCTGGCTCAGAAGGAGCCGGGGGGAGCTGGCTCCTCTATAATAAGCGGTTTTTAAGGAGGGAATTACGTACAAGCAGTAAGACTTCAACATTGAGTGAAACCCTTACAGAAGTTAACAAGAGCAACAACAAGAGCCAAGCTATTTCAAACCAAGCCAACGCTGCTTTCCAAAGGGCACAGTCAGTTGTCCCAGTTCAAGCAGGGCCTTTACTTTTAGCCACTTACAACAAGGAGGTGCAATATGTCAGCAGCCAGGGCGCTTTCACCATCCCCGCCTCGCCGCGGGACGCAGCTACACCTCACATCGCTGTGACGGGTGCTAAGGGAGCAGAGTCCCAGGGGAGCATGCAGGGACCCCGGCACTGCACCAGCAGCACGGCTAACGGCAGCAGGAGTCCACACCACTTTTATTGATGACGGACTGTGAGAGGGAGTTTAATTATTCCAATGCTGACTGTTTTACAGCAAGCAAAAGGGATCCAGGAAAATGTTTTCCTGTGAGTAAATGATTGCGAGAAGCTGGCTGTAAGCACAGTGCTTGGAGTCCAAACAACACAAAGCTGAATGTTACCTGTCACGATAAATTGTCAGCCTCAGCCTACATGTTCTGCGAGGAACTGGCTGGGGGAGCAGACACCTGGCATGCTGTTGTTTGGGCAACACAACCGCGTTAATTCTCTAAAGGAGGGGAGAGACTGCAGCCCTCTGCTATTTGGAAAGAATAACATGCAGACAAATCACAGAGCTTTTCTTAATGCTGCCATGATATACAAATAAGAGGCTTAAGTATAATTATAGGTTGTATAATCAGTGTGAATAAAGAAATATGTAGTAATTGATGCAATATTTTATAAATATCCTAACTGTTTAAGAAACTGAAAATGTTTTCAAAAGAAATACTTTAGCATAATGATTATAAAGCCCTTTAATGTGAGTGAGCTGCTTTCTGAAGCCAGTTTTAGATTCAGTCTCATGAACATAAATAGAGTTAATTGCCCTTCTGTGCGAGCTGGATGTTAGCACATTCCAGCAGAGTGTGCATTTTCCAAAGTGCCAATTCCAACACATTCCACCCCGTGCAATTTCTGCCTTTTTATGCACAGCACATAAAATGCACGCACATCTGGGCAAGGGTAAAGTTAAGTGCTTGTAGTAGCGAGCCTTAGAAATGGATTGAGACATCAACTGCTTGCCCATATGTTATTTGGATATTCAAGTGCAAATGTGGCTTTTCTGAATTCACCCCACCAGGGAGAGCACATTGATGTGCAAATCGGGACAGCGGGGAGGGTGCAAATGGCTCGTTCCCTCTTCCTTTTCGAAAATAAGCAGCTGCACCATGGGGGCAGAGCAAGGGGATGATGCTCGCTGGTGAAAAGGGGAAATCCTTTACCAGAGACAACTCCTCAGCTGAGCGACTCCCAGGGCAGCGTGCCTGCAGGTGCAGGACACCGACACTGCTAGGAGGGGATGCTTAGGGAAAACTGCCCGGTGCACGCTCTGCCTCTTCCCTGGTGCATCCCTCCCGCCCCCAGCAGTCAGCAGGACACGGCCCTGCTGGCGTGGGCTGCACCCAGCCGTGCCGCCCCTCTGCCAGGCCGGTTCTCCATGGAGCTCCCAGTCCCGCTCTGATCCCATCCAGGCCACAGTAATAGCGGTGAGGGACATTCCTCCCCTCAGGCCATGCACACTCTCAAACACAAAGTTCATTTTCTCTATATGACTCACATACTGAGTTATACATGAAAAATGCAAATGAAAATACAACACAACTCTATCAAGAGACCTTACAGAAACAAAGCATTTACATCTCCAAAAGTAAATACCACCTCGGATTTGGTCCTACAGTTTGAAAACAGGGGATACTCTGTAAGTAATGCTAAAAATAATAAAAAAGTCCCGATCTGGACATGGCTTCAGGGCACAGAGCAATGTGCGTTCACAACTGCCAAATCGCAGCTGCAGAGGAGTTTGTGCAGATGACCCGTTGCAGAGGGCTGTCTCGGAGCACGGCACTCCCCAGCGTTTTGGGTTTCTGCCTTTAATTGAGCTGGTGATGAGTGACCCCTCCCTCGGCCCTCCTTCACTCCTGGGCCTTCTCCTGGGAGTCAGGCAGAACAATTTTAAATCCAATTTCCTCTTACAGATTTTCTGAGACTGGGGGTGAAGCGCTCTGCTGAGCAAGCACAAGTCCTGGCTCCGCGCTGCAGCCTCGCCGCCTAATCCAAGTGTCTGTCACCACATAGGGCGGACGCGTGCAGCGGTGGAGTGGCGTTTCTGCCCCATTGCAAATCCCAGCTCCACCGCCAACCCAGGACCTTGCGAAGGTCATGTTTTCCCAGGGCACACAGGCTCAGGGCTCTTTCTGGCGTCAGGCTCTTTAGCAAAGAGCAAGGACGGCCACTGCCACCAGGCTCGCGGCACAGGGCAAGGTGCAGCCTCTGCTGCTGGCCGATGCAGAGGGAAAGGCAAGAGCCCTGCACCTCCACAGCCACTCTGCTCCTCACGAGCAAACTGCAGTGTGGCAGAGATGGGGCGATGCACCGGGGCTGGCTCTGCCAATGGCCTGCAAACAGGGACCGGGGCAGCGGCGTGGCACGGGGCGTGCTGTCCTCCGCTTGCCTTGGTTCAGTCCACTTCCGCTTCCCTGCAGCTCCGTTTCAGCTCAAGGCTTCCACCACCGTAACTGCCAGACCCACTAGAACCTGCTGCAATTCTCTTTGCTCTTGCGAAGGAGATATACTGGCCATTCAGGCACCTCCCTCCCAATCAACATTGCATGTCTCTCGCATGCTCTGCCACAGCCAGGGACGTGCTGAAAACAGCCTTGTGCCCACTAATTGCTTTGGCATGTGGGCAGTGAGAAAACAGCCAGGCTCTGTGTTGAATTAAACCAATACTCATCTCTCCTTAGAATCACTCTCCTGTCTCTGTGCCTTCACAGTAGCCTTTCTGCAGCAATGCACGAAGGATTCATTGCTGCATGGTACATCCCAAGTGCAATGTCTGCTGTTCATCAAAACGGAGCCAGTCTCCCTGTTCCTAAAGGCCACAGTATAAGCCAGGCCTTGGTGCGGCAATACAGCCTGGGGCCAGAAGGGCCTGGCTGGTCGCAGTGCCTATTTGCTTTAGCATCTCTGAGCACCTTTCTCAGCTGCCTTAAACAGACATGACGCAGTCAGCCTTTTCCTTGGCACGCAAAAGCCTGCGATGCCCGATGGCAGGCTGCTGAAACCACACCGCTCCTTCTGCTCCCTTCAGTTCGCGTGGTGCACAAGAGGCTTTGAACTCTGACACCTGCAAATGCAGGAGCCTGCATCCGGACAGCAAGGTCGTGGCAGCCTCCAGAAAGCCACAGCTCAGTTCCTAGCTCAAGTTTTGCTAGCCCTCCAAAACTAAACAGCAGGAGTGCATCCCATCCCAGGAGGTGACAGGCCTCCTTCTAGACACACATTGGTCCTTCTGACCACAGGAGCCAAGTCAGTAACTCTAGCGATGCAGGCACATCCCGAGCCTCAGGGAGACTACAGTACTGTCCTTCATCCACCTCTTGGCTCTACTGCCAAGGAGGATGCTTTGCCGGTGGCTGGGGCTGCAGTGGGACTCGGGCTAAAGGAAGACAAAGTGATGGCCTATCTCTGCTGCCATCAGACTACCCTATGCTGCTACCGAGAGCTCACCATGGGCCAATAACCCAGCCTTTTTCTT
>NW_009233084.1:0-2483 GCF_000690835.1 Fulmarus glacialis | reverse complement strand
CCAGGGCCACAAACCCCAGCTTTTTTTTTTTTTTTTTTTTTGGGGGGGGGGGCGGAGCTCAGAGTGCAGCAGCCTATGGAGAGTCACGGTGCCATAACTGCACAGCTAAAACCACCCTCAAATGGGCCAGCACCAGCAGCTACCACTTGACTGCAATGTAAATACACATTAAGAGTCTATGCCGTGAAATGATGCTGCAGCAGAGCTGGAATGCAAAGACACAGCATGCACTCCAGCTAGGTCATGCTCTGTTTATAGCCAGGCTCTTCTGGACCTGAACAAGGGTTTGTGTTCTCGGTCATCAGCAACCCTACAGTTTGGGAAGGACAACATTACCTTTGGCTCCATGCCTGAGCTAAACACTGCCCCATCCATCAGCAGTTTGGCTTCTCATTCATACGATGGGCTTGATCTTGAAACCATCTGTTTTCCCTCAGCTTGCATCCAGCTTTCACTTGGACAGCAGAGCCCTTTCCAGCTACAGCCCTTGGGCATGGGGGTGGGAAAGCCACTTCACTTGCTGCTCTCTGCAGCTAAAAACCACGTTTGACTGGAGACACACACCAACGACCCTTCTTTTGCAGGTAGAGGTGAGACTGGCAGGACTTGCTAGCAAAGACGACCAGAGAAGTAGCCCTGGGACAGAGCTCAGAGGATGCAGCTGGGTCTGCTCGGGCCGGATCCTTGCAGCAGGGCAGATCCCATGCAGCTTGGAAACACTCGGCCCATGTGGACCCTGCAGTGTATGGAAAAGGTGTCCAGGAAAGAGGTGCTTGGTCCAGCCTAGGACTCCAGGAAAGAAAGATGCTCTCAGCAGTGGGAAGAAAACTTCAGCAGTCTGAGAGCCTGTGATGAGTAGTTTCCTTCTTGTAATATTTGTTTTAACATGTCAGTGTGTTTTCTGCTCCCAGACAAATGCGGTCTGGATTCTGTCACCGAGAGGCTCCGAGTGCACTGGTTGTGGCTTGGGGCTTTGTTTCTTTTCCAGGGAGTGGAACCAATGTGAACTTCGCTGAATTGGTCCTTCCCTTGCTCTCCTTGGGATGCTTTTGCTTTATTTCAAGGTTGTTATTACCTGACAGGTTGGTGTAAACACACATTTTGAAAGGCGCTAGCAGACAGCAGTGCCTCTCTGCACTGCACACGCAGCACTTGTGCATCTCTGCAGCAGAGATCACAGTGACGATTCGTCGCGTGCCCTGGTCAGCGGCGCGTGGCTCCAGCATCCAGGCAGGGAGGAAGGAGCAGGGCTCTGGACTGCACCTCTCGCATGGGCTCGTCTGGGACACAAGTGGCCTCTGGGCCTGCAAAATGAGCCACAGGTAGCTTTGCCTTCTGACCACTGCCCTGTGGTCCCCACCTCCCCGGCCAGGTCCGACCTCAGCGGCGGCTGCAGCACCGCACTGTCACTGGAAAAGCTTCTGGCACCACGGAAAAGGCTGATCTGCAGGTCCTGTGGAAAGCCCATGAGCAGGGGACCTGGTACGCCTGGCACCGCTTGATTAAGGGCCCTCTCCTTCAGACGGGAGCTTATTTTGAGCCCAGCTCCTGAAAGCCATGTGGCAGAGCAGGACAGAGAGAAGAAGCTATGCACGTCCATCGGCCAGTCTCCTTGCTTCAGATCAAGCAGAGTCTTGCCAGCTGAGCTGCAAGGGCCAGCTCTAAAATCCACAGAAATGAACTGTACAACCCTGTGCACTTCTAGTGCTGCAGGAGGCAAAAAAGAGCATTTCCTGCAGATGTTTCCCATTCACTGGGCCAAATCTAGACCTGGCATAAGCTGGAGCAATGCACAGAGGAGCTGTATTAGGAAGAGCCTCCCATTCTGACACCCAGGGCAATAACTCCTGTCCAACCTGGTGGGGACACCATGTGATACTCCTTCAATCTCTCAGTAGCTTATGGTGCCAAGTTTGCAAGAGCAGGTGAGGTACCACATAGTGATGATAATGAAAACCAGCTGCCGAGGAAGTGTCTGGAGACAGCAGCAAACTGTCAGGCTCAGGATAAGTGCTGTCTCCTAGAGCATGGAGACAAGATAGCTGCATCTCTTTTTCATATTAACCCTTTGGTTGACTTGAAATTGCATGGTTAAAATCTTGATTGTTGCTGCTGAGCCATTTAGAAGTTCAGCTGCTAAACAACGCCGTCCACCCAAGCCCTCTCCTCACGGAAAAACCCACTGGGGATTGCATCTGCAGTCATCCCCTGATGCATTGTAGGGTGCATCGCCATCCCCGAGGGACAGAGCAACCTCATATTAACCCTTTGGTTGACTTGAAATTGCATGGTTAAAATCTTGATTGTTGCTGCTGAGCCATTTAGAAGTTCAGCTGCTAAACAACGCCGTCCACCCAAGCCCTCTCCTCACGGAAAAACCCACTGGGGATTGCATCTGCAGTCATCCCCTGATGCATTGTAGGGTGCATCGCCATCCCCGAGGGACAGAGCAACCGTTAATGCAGAGCCTGGGGCTCAGGGCA
>NW_009233083.1:6749-12379 GCF_000690835.1 Fulmarus glacialis | reverse complement strand
GGATTGTCCGGTTGCCGTTGGAGACCCAACCTGCCCGGCTGCCTGCCGAGCAGCACCGGGCAGCGGGCAGGCAGGGAGGGCTGTGCTGAAGGGACGCAGCACCTCGGGATCCTTGTCCCATTGCCAGACACCTGGGGCTACCTGTGGCTGTTTCACACCTCTGGGATCCTTGTCCCCTTACACACCCCTTGGGGTCCTTGACCCATTGCACACCCCTTGGGATCCTTGACCTATTGCCAGACACCTGGGTATCCTTGTCCCCTTGCACGCCCCTTGGGATCCTTGTCCCCTTACACACCCCTTGGGGTCCTTGACCCATTGCACACCCCTTGGGATCCTTCTCCCAGTTGCATACCTTTGGGATCCTTCTCCTGATTGCATACCTTTGGGATCCTTCTCCCCATTGCATGCCCCTTGGGATCCTTATCCCATTGCACATTCCTTGGGATCCCACTCCTATTCCACACACACTATTTCACCTGCATTCAGCTGCTCGTGACTGTTGTGGCATCCCAGACCTTGGTGGGGACGTGCCGGGATGGTCTGTGTCCCGTGAGGCTGGAGCAGTTTCATGCTGAGTTGTAACTTTAGCAGCAAAAACTCAGAGGAGTTTGCTACTTGCTTAGGAAGTGCTTATTTTCAGCGCTCTCCAGGATCAGTTAATTATCGCTGGAAAAAAATTATTGCTAAGATCTTATAATTAGGCAGCCTACCGAGACTCTGCTGCTCGGAAGGCAGCAGAAAGCAAACGTCCTTTGTGAAATGTTTCTTGCATGTATGTGTGTGAATAGAGCTGCCCAGGCAGAGGGCTGGCATTTGTACTTGCGCATTACCGGAGAGCTGATGCACGTTGGCGTCTCAAAAGACCCTGCAAAATAATGAAAAAAAAAAAGCAGGAAAAGAAAACCTGCTAAAAGGACTCCTGTTGTCCTTGCAGAATCAGGTCCCAAATAATTATAATCTGTTTGTGGAGCTATAGCTGCCTTTAGGACAAACTGTTCATCTTTGCAGGACTGGGACTGCTTTTATATTGTTTCAACAGTCCCTGGGCCGTGGGGTCCAGGGTGCTACTGCAGAGTGCCTGCTGCTAATAATAACATGGTAAGGAGTTTAGCCACTCTGATCCGGCTAAAGACGGCACCGAGGCTGGCATCGACATTATCAGCCTCTGATCTGTCCCTAGATTAGACGCGTAAAACTCACACAAGAAAAGGCTGGGCTCTGAAGCAGAGACTTGATCCAGAATGGAGGGGAGTGGGGGCTCTGAGCCAGAACGGAGGGGTTTGGGCTCTGCCCCGGCAGGACCCGGCAGCCTCGGCTGTAGGGACGGGATCTGCAGAGAGGCAGGATTTGGAGCAGAGGAGTGCCTGTCAAAGCCGCCGCGTCCAGGGTGTTCTCATTTCCTTTGCTCTCCGAGTTATAATTTGTTCCACATTGCAGTGCCGGGACGGCCTCTCCCTCCCCTCGCAGCATCCAGGCTGCGGTTGTTGCCATTAGACCGAGGCTGCGACTCGAGTGGTTTCCGTCCAAAAAAAAAAAAAAAAAAAGAAAAAAAAAAAGGAAATTTTTCAAATAGAGATCTGGGGAAATAGTTTTTCTGGTTGCCATTCTGGGGTGGTTGTAGCTGAAATCTTGCCGCCCATCTGCGCAGAGCTGCATCTGCGCTGGGACGAGCCCTGGGGAAATTCCAGAAGATTAAAAAGTGTTTTAATAGTTTTGCTGCTCTTCCCAAAGGGGAGTAAGATGACCTGGTAGCTACAGGTTGATTGGCTTGATAGCATCTCCCCGGGGAGAAGAGGGAGAAACCTGGCTCAGGCTTTAATTGATTAAAGACTTCAGCACCAAGAATAAATTCCTGCCATCCAACGTGGCTGTATGGAAAATAACTCCTGGCGAGTAGAAATGATTTCAGTCTCCGATGTGAGAGGTGACTCTCTGGCTGTAATACACTTTTGCGAAGCATTTGAGTTATGCGAGGTGATATTCTTGTAAAAATCTGCACTCTCGGGTATTAAAAAAGTCAGTCCAGTCCAGTATTTAGAGCTGACATTATACAGTGTCAAGAAAGCCGGTATTAAATAAACCTGATCCATTTCAAAGGCAGTTATCAGAGGAGATTATCACTGCTGGGCACTGCTGGCTGGTAGCATGGCCTCGGCGTTTCAGTGCTTTTATCACTAATCTGGAAGGAGATAGAAATGATTTCTGGAAAAACCTGGGGCTGACCCAGAGCAGCACAATGTTAATAGTTTGTACAAATCCGGGCAGTAAACTGGGCAAGTGAAAGGCATCCGAGCTGGAGCAGAATGGAAAATGGAAATCTTCTTGCACCCAAAAATAATAACCGGAGTTGTACGTGTTTTCCTGTCCCTAATGTGGATGATAAATAGACCACGTACCGCTTTCGGCAGGAGATGCTCCCAGCAGATGCTGGGAGAGGCAGCGCGGAGGCTCACCGGCTCCCTCCTCCAGCGGGAGCTGCCTGGGGGGTGGCTGTGTGTCCGACCCGATTTCTATGCTAGAGAATTGAAGATTTTTAGGGTAATAGGAAAATTTGCTCCAGAAAAAAATAGCAGTTATTTGCATTTTCGGTCAGGACGCTATCAGAACCAAATTTGGGCTTATGATAGCCAAACCGAGTCTCTCCATCTCGGTGGAGGAGATGTGGGAACTGAAGGGATGGAACCAAGAGGCTGCAGAAAATGTCTTGCAGCGAGAGACAAGACCACCATTGGGTTAGTCTACTCATAAATCAAATCAAAGGGGAATGGGGGGGATGCTTGATTAAAGCATCTAAATACTCTCGCAGAGGAGAAAATACATGGTAGCCAAAAGCTCGTTAATTGAGCAGAGAAAAGCAAGACAAGAATCAATGTCTGGCAGCTGAAGCCAGACACATTGGAAATAAGGCATAAATATTTAACCGGCGGGAGCGATTAATCATCGGAGGAAGCGGTGGGCGGCAGAGGTGGGTTCAGCATCTCTTTGCCTTTCGCATCATGACCTGTCGCCTTGCGGAAAGTTTCTCCTATCGCCCCCCACATTGCCCCAGCGCTGGACCAGCAAGAGGGGCTGGATCGAACCCGCACCGAGGCCCTGATTAGGTGATTTAATTAGATGGCACTTTTGTCTTTAATCACGGCGGAGCCACGGAAAAGAGTATTTCTTGCGCCCTGCTGGTTTTTCCAGAGAAACATCCGTGAAATCACCGCAGGCATTTTGCAGGCGCTTCTTTTTTCTTTCTTTTTTGGTTACTGCTGATCGTGTTCCCGCAGATCTGTGCCGGGTAGCCGAGGGGACAGTGCTTGTCCAGCAAAATAGACTGAAATTCAGGAAAAACAAATCTCGGTGAGCATCCCAGCGTGCTGTGGCCGCTGAGGGGAAGAGCTGGTCCAGGACTCATTATCCACCCATGAGGGTCCCCAGCCTGGCATCCCCAGGGACACGTGTGCTTGGGAGAAAGAGATAAAGGTCACGAGGTTGTTGCTGGTCCCATCTGCTCCTCTTTGCCTTTCCTTTCTGACAGTGTTTCTTTTCCTATAGCTGTTCTCTCCTTGTCTTTTTGCCATGGGGTAGATGCTGTTGGTGTGCATCACTGGCTGGGTTTGCTCCGTCTCCCCCCCCAAGGCTGCGTGTTCCTGCTGCGATGGAGCCTGAGCTTGGGGCTGGGCTGATCTTCCCCGTCTACGGGCTGTGGCTGGATGAACATGTGCAAACACGTCCCCCGTGGGTCCCCAGGGGTCAGTGGCCCTCAACTGCAGAGAGCGATTGGGCTGTTTAGTTTGAGGCAGGGGGGAATATAGCGAGATGCTGAGCTGTAGAGCCTATATGCAACTCAGTGGCCTGCATGCAAATGCGATGCATGTTGACAGTGGAGTCGCAGCATCTCTGAGCCCTCCAAAGCCACCTCACTGTGAGCAGCCGACGTCTGTGAGCAGCCCAGGACCGCTCCTCCTCTTCCTCTTGCAGAGGCACGACAGACGCCTGCCTGGGATGATGTGCGACAGGGGGGAAGAGCCGTTTCGAAGAAGAGGATGAATGGAAGGAGAAGAGGCCCGTGAGAATGATGCCAAGGTAAGGGGAGGCTTTGCCTGGGGGCTGGGTGGGGGCAGTGGGAAGGACCTGCTCACCCATGATGGGAGCAGGAACCTCGGAGCCTGCAGGAAAGTCCCCGGTGGTTGCAGAGTTGGTTGTAGTGATGGAAGGACATGTGGTGGCCATGTGAATACCAAAAGCATTTGTCATAGCTCTGGAGAATAAACACAGACAGTGCTGGCTGGGGAAAATAGCAGGTTTTGGTGTGGCCAGGCACAGCGTGAAGAGATCCCGCCGGGAGGCAATATCACAGGCTTTTGGCTAATTCCTGTAGAGTTGTTAGCAGAGAAGATTTCACTGAATGCTGAAGAAAGGGACTCTTTGGAAAGTCTGGGTCATGCCTCCGTAGCTGCAGGCGTGTGTCCTCCAATGGCACAGGTGGGGAACCGGGCTGCCTGCAGCGAGGAGGGGGCTTGCCGGGCTGGGGGGGTCACATCCCACCGATCTGCGGGAAGATGTGCCCGAACAGTTAACGCCCTTGCCGGCTTGTCCCCAGGTAGCTGGGTCCAGCTGGAGCATCCCCGCTCTCGCAGCGGGACCCGACGGCATTGCACGTACCGCGGTTTTCTCTTTAGCCTCCTCGGACGTGCCCATGACTGACGTGCCTGAGCATACGGATGTGGGAAGAGCCCATCTCGTTATCATCTTATCATGTCCATTCAAGTCCTCGAGGGGATTAAGACCGTGTATTACGCTGTCTTTGGGTTAAGGCTGCGATTTCTCAGGTGGCCTGGGCTGGTGCCTGGTGAAATCGCACTGGTGTTGCTCCAGACGTTGAATAACAGGGTGTCCAGGCTAGAATTTTTTTGCCTGTGAAACATCTTTGCCCCTGCACTCTGTAGAAGCTGCATTTGATGGAAAGAGCAGGAAAATAGCTGAGCTATAAATAACATATTCAAAACCAGGCAGGGACCTGCGAGAAGCGAGGATGGTGTCTCTGTGATGTGGGCTTGGAGGAATGATTTTACAGCAGCAGATGTTAAAAGGTTTCCCTTTGTGCTGGAGGTAGTTCAGGGTGGAGGAAACGAAATCCGTGAATTGAAAACGGTGATTTTATGACAAAGTTTTGTCTTTTGCATGCTTGATGGCAAGGTCTCGTAGGGACACTGGGGTAGTTTTTCTTCTGCCCGATGTTAATGAGGGCTGGCGGGGCGGTGCTAACAGCCTGGGGAAACTGTTCTTGAACCCGACTGTCTGCCAGTGCCCTGACCTGCTCCCCAGGTCGGGTCTGCCCCAGCACTCCCAGGAGATGTCACACGAAGGGATGTCTCCAGCGGGAGCAGCAGCTCCAGGCTCGGCTGGAGGAGGAGCAGTGGCATGGGGGGAGCCGTAGCTTTAACCCCATCCCTGCCTCAGTTTCCCCAGTTGCAAGGTGGAAGCAGGAACAGCCTTTCCCAAACCCAGCGAGTTGCGGTGAAGCTCTTGGGGCTGGCGAGGTACAAACCGCAAGATGCTAAGCTCTGCTTTCCAGGCTGATCGCTAAGCCCGGTTTCAGTGAGCCAGACAGCAGCCATGCGCCAGGGCCGGAGCGGCTG
>NW_009233083.1:4944-6729 GCF_000690835.1 Fulmarus glacialis | reverse complement strand
CGCCGCAGCATCCAAAGTGTCCTTGCTTTCTGAGGCAATGGGTTGGGAAAAAAGACAAACCCCAGCATTTTTACAGTCCTGGTGGGACTGGGGGGGGGAAAGGGAAAAGCTAGTGCAGCTCCCAGGCATGTCCTGCAGCTTTAGCGCTTGCTGGTGCCTCAGTTTCCCCACCTGCAGCGTTCAATGGGCCTCTAGTCCTGGGATGGGGAGATGTACACCCTGCAGAAATCCTCTGTGCACAGCAGGGAGGTTGTTTCTGGGTTAGAAAGTGACCTCTTCCATTAGCAGCAGGGATGCTTTTTCTTCCTGAATTAGATGGTGGTTTGGAGGCTTTCCAGGGCCGACATCATTCTGCCTGATAGCGCTGGGTTTGCTCCGGCAGTGAGATCCTGCCCAAGCAAGACGGGGCTGCAGATGCGGAAAGCTGCCGGCCCCCCGCATCTCCCTGGCCATGCACGGCTGGATCATGCCGACTGCTGCATCAAAGCACTCTGATAGCTGCGGATGGGACATTTTGGGGACATCCTTTGTGTACGCAGAGTCCCTGCCCATGCCCGATCCCTGCATGCAGGCTGCACCGTTACAAGTCTGGAGGTGAGGGAAATCCCTGACCTGTCTGAATCAGAAATGCTCAAATTCTCCTTCCGGACCTTCCCCGCCAGCGGTTCGTGGGCGAGCCGGTGGGGTTATCAGTCTGGAGGTGAGGGAAATCCCCGACCTGTCTGAATCAGAAATGCTCAAATTCTCCTTCCGGACCTTCCCCGCCAGCGGTTCGTGGTGCAGCCGGTGGTGTTATCAGCGCCGTGCAAGCGCCCGGTGTTTGTGCATCCAGGATGCGATTTCAAAGCCAGCCCCAGATGTCGGCAGTGCCATCGGGCAGGACCGCGATCCGCCTAAAGCCAGAAGAGCATCGTGGTGTCCAGCCCGGACCGAGGTGCGCCGGGAGCTGTCGCACAGCCGCGGCCGCCTCTCCTCCGATCGTTGCCCGTCCGGGGCTGCCCCGAGCAGCCCTGCCCTGGCTAACGTGACAAGGACAGCGTCGTCAGCGATGCCACCGCGTGCTTTAACATCTTCCGCAAACTAGCAACAGCCAAGAGATTTGCCAGTGTCAGGACATTTTTAGAAAGGCTAATTAAAGCCCATTTTCATCCTGTGCCTCTCAGTGAGCAAAAGCATTTAGCGGTGACCTCAGAGTGATTGAATTTGCACTTGAGCTTTCTGTTTCACCTCTAAAAAATGGGATTGTTCCATAAACTCGTTAGTGAAAGTAACTCCTGACGCCTTGGCTCCTGACCAGGATGGGCCCCGCCAAGTGCCGCTGGGCTCTGCTCTCCTCCCGCTGTATTTGGCTGGACGAGATGGACCTCTTAATACACATGACAGAGAAATTCGGGATCACTCCAGGCTATGTTTTCAGGGACAGATCAATCCTGGGGTAACCGTTCTGATGCCAAGGAGCCCGGCTGAGCTTGCCCGCTGGTGGTTTGGGTTGCACAAGGGAAATGGCCCTCCCTCGCTGCTGTCCCTTTCCACCTTGGAGGTGACAGTGGCTCCTCTGTGACCACCAGCCAGTTCCTGCTTGCTCTTCCCTGCTGCACATCTGGCCTCCAAACCGCTGATCTTTCCCTTTTTCCTCTTCCCTGCCCAGCTGCGCCCCATGACAACCTCACGCGCCATGTTTTATGGGTCCTCCTCCACCATGGCTCCACCATCCAAGAACCGGCTGAAGCGCCAGAGCCGGATTTTCTCCCAAGTCTTGTACCGGACACTGAGCTACAAGGACCG
>NW_009233083.1:2808-4881 GCF_000690835.1 Fulmarus glacialis | reverse complement strand
CTCTGGGCCCCCGGCGTCCTGAAGATCTTTGGGGGCAACATCTGCGCGGGCACCAACTACAAGAGCGTGCTGGCGACGGGCAGCTCGGCTGCTCGGGAGCTGGTGAAGGAAGCCCTGGAGCGCTATGGGCTGAGCCAGCTCAGCGCCGGGCAGTACGCCCTGTGCGATGTCATCGGGAGGTTTGAGGGCCCCGAGAAACGGTGGCAGACGGAGGGGCTGAGGGTCCTGGGTGACCACGAGAAGCCGCTGCTCATCCAGGACCTCTGGAAGCCCAGGGAGGGCTTCTCACGGCGGCTGGAGCTGCGCAAGAGGGCGGAGGTGGAGGAGCTGGCAGCCAGGGATGTGGACACCACCACCGCAGGTCAGAGCCAGGCGCGGGGCAGGGAGAGGGTCCGGGGAGCTGCGATCCCCCCAAGCTGCCTGTGGGAGATGCACCCCACACCAGTAGCTCTTGCCTGTGTTTTGGGCACGGGAGGGATGGTGCAAGTGCTGGGTGGGAGGAGAGTTGTGTTCTAGCTGCAAAGCTCTTGGGTAGAGTTCGTACTTGTCCCTCTCCTGCATAAATTCGGTACCTGCGACCTCAGATATTTACCCGAGCCAGTCTAGGAGTCCATACCAAATCCCCATGTGCAGCTGGGCAGCAGCTGGCAAGACCATCGGTGTTGCCAGCTCTTTTTTTCACCGTGAACCAGCATCACGGCGTCCCATGCCTCGGCGCAGCTTCGTGCCCAGCAGAGCGCTGTCCCACTCCCCTGCACCCCCTGCGCCATCTCCCCATGGGCATTCCCCAGACCAGACACCCCGGGGCAAATCTGCAGGAGCAATAAAGCAAAATGAAAAGCTAATGAAGAGAGAGCAGTGTAGGGCAGGAGAACCCCCCCCAGAGGTGCCTGATCCAGTCCAGGGCTGTCAGGAGGACATAAGTGCATCGTTAGGAACCGGCAGGTTAATAAGTGACCCCCAGCGCAGAGTAATGAAGTTTCCCTCCTTCCACCCTTAGCTAAAAGCCCTGTGAGGATGAGGGTGGAAAGGTTTAAAACCAGGTTTTTAATTGCATGATGCCCTTGATGGGTCTGACCTGCTGATGGAGGGGTCTGGATCAGGCTCCAGAGGTGTCAGCCAGGGGGTTTTGCTGGGATGGGCACCGAGTGGTTCCTCACGCCTGTAGGAAAGAGTTGTGATTGTCAAAAATAACCTAATGATGATGCAGGATTACCCCGGGCGCTTGGCAAACGAGAGCCAAAGTTCCCCCACCAGCAATGGAACAAATGGCCCGACCTGTCCCACGCCAGCGGGGACAGGGCTCCTTTCCCATCCGCTTTAACGAGGGCTGGAAGGAGCCCAGGCACGCGGCGCGAAGGAAACCAGCCGCGGGCGTTTCGGGGAAGAGCAGATGCTGCTGGGGTCCCACCAGCTGCAATTCGCAATTGCGATTTTGCCTGGGTGCCCCAAAATCTGAACGTGGAGTTTGCAGCTTTGGGGCTTGCTTGTGTTTTGGGCAGGTCCCCATCAGCGCGGGGAGCCGAGGATGGGCTCACCTCCGGCCTTGAAATGGGAAGGATGGAGAAGCAGTGGAAAACAGCCCCCAGCCCTTGTATTCACGCTATGCAGGGTGGTCCATTGGCACCTGATGGTGAGACAGGGCTCCCTCCATCCCTCGCTGTGTCCAGTCCTTGTGTCTGCTCAGCTCAGGGAGGGAACGCTACAGGCTCGGTCCCAGCTCGCTGCACGCGTGATGCAAACGGAGAGAAAGGGGCTCGGGCCAGGGAGGGAGTTGCAAAGGTGGATGATCTGCTCTTCTCTTCGGCTCTTTCTCCAGCCGGGATCAGAGAGCCGTTAAGCGCTTTGGGAGAGCGGTGACTAAAAACAGCTTCTTTGGAACAGAGGAAAGGGCAAGAGCAAGTGCAACGGTTGTAGCACACGGCGGGGAGGGCCACGTGGCAGCTTCCTGCCTGAGCCCAAGGTCACATCGACTCTCGGCCTCAAATACTCCCCCTTGGATGCAGGAAGCAGCGTTCCCCCCCGTGACTGGATCCTGGGTGGGCTGGCAGCCGTGGGGGGGGTTAGGGTCTC
>NW_009233083.1:466-2730 GCF_000690835.1 Fulmarus glacialis | reverse complement strand
TGGTGATTTCCGATGGAGGAGCAGTTCCTGACCGGATCGCGTGCCCTGGATCTGGAAATAAGCCCATTATGCTTTCAATGTAGATATCACTTCATTTGTTTCAGCACTCCTGGGTGGGGTGGTGGAAATTCTCCATTTTTTTTATCCTTGGGGCATTTTCCATAGCTGACCAAACTCTTCCGAGACAGAAAACCTACACCCACATTTGTTTAGGCTGTCTGCTCTGCAGACTACACAGCCCTTATTTGTCTCCCTCATTAAAATCTCACTCCTGCAGCCCTTTCTTTCGGTGGCACCAGGGGCTTTGTCACCAGTCTCACCCCATGCTGGTGGCACTGCCCAAAGGGATGCTGCGGGGCTGGGACCGCAATTTCCCACCCCATCTGCAAGCTGCCGGCGATGGATGGGAGTGATGCAGCATGTCTGGGGGAAGCATCTGCTTCCCCCTCATCCAGCACCCCAAAAAGACATGAAACTCCTGGTGTGATGGAGACTGACTGTGAGTGCCCTCCCCGGGAGTCACCCTTGTCACCAGCCTCGAACTGGCAGAGGTCCCCTTGCCGAGCATCAGCTGCCTGCCCAGGGTGGTGGGGCACTGGTGTGGAAAATGCAGCATCTGTGCAAAAATAAAAGGACTTTGGGCTTGTGGCTCCCTCGGGGAAAAAAAAAAAAGCACAGGGATACTGCAAAGCGGGATCCCCAGGGAAATACCTGTAGGGCCCTTCCACATGCGGGGCATCACTGGAGCGGCAGGGCGGGGATGACTGGTGTCACGCAAGCTGGTGCATCGCTGCCCACCCAGCTGGTAGCTGGGGGAAAAGCTCCACACCCATCCATGACCTGTTAGCAAATAGCTTAAGAGTTTTATCTGCTCAGTTACCCATTATCCTAATTAGTTTATTAGCTGCTTCCCATTGGAGAGGAAGGTGCTCACTCCTCGTGCTACTAATTAGCAGCACAGGTAGAGCATCTCTGCAGTAAACGAGGCTGACGCCCTCTCTCACTGCTACCCCTGTCCCTGCTCCTTTTGGGGAGTGAGGAGGCAGCGGTTAGGGAGCATCTAGGGAAAACACCCGCAAACTGGAGGGTGCTGGGAGGGAGATGCAGCACTTGGCATCTTCATGGCATTCGTCTTCCAAACCAGCCCCATTTTGCGCCGTGTCCAAATCTTGCCGGGGCTTTCCCAGGAGGCTGAATCACGTGCACACCTTGAGAAACTTAAGAGTTAAGGCTATTATATTAAAAGATGCTCTGCCAGGTACCTCTGAGGATCTGGCTTTGATATACCTTAGCACGGCTGCATCCAGGGAGGACTCCCTGCAGGGTCTGTGTAGCAATTACATTAGGAAGGACTAGCCTGGTGGTAAGCCCCTCCTGGGTAAATTCAAAGCATTTCTTCTTTCCTGGGGCCCGTGGAGTTGTTTATTGCTTGATTTATTTCTCAGCCAGGAAAAGGGAATCTCTTTCCTAGGCTCAAAAAGAGGCAGATCCCAGCCAAGATCCCAGGCACCACAACCAGCAGGTTTTGCCCTGGGGAGCAAAATGGGTTTAGAGGCAGCAGCTTGGCGGGGGCTGGCCGGGGGGTGTGCGGTGCCCCTGCCCGGGGTGCCCAGCTCTCCCTAAGGGACAGGGTGCAATCCTGTCCCATTCCCATCTGCATCGCCGTGTGGCTTCAGCAGCTGCTAGCTCTGCCCCGGCCGCGCTGTGTCGGGGATGCTCACGCAGCGATTTGGATGGGATAACCTGCAGACGCTCGGGAAGAGAAAACAGTACCAGAGGACTGAAAAAAAAAAACCCCGTTTTATGGAGGGACTTTGTTATGCTCAGGAAAAGAGCTGTGTTTATCTTTCCAGCGCAGCTCCGGAGTTAGCGGGGAGCCTGTGACGGGGGCTCTATCGGCAGTAAAAAAGCAGCTTTTTCCTACACGAAATAAATACAGAAGCTTCCTTTCCCCTAGATAAGGGACCGGTGATGGCGTGTCCCTCCGGGTGGTGGGACCCCAGTCCCGGCAGCCCCCGCTCCCTGCCGGTGCAATGAGCTCCAGCAATAGCTGCTCCCCAGGATCTGGCCCCTTTCCTCCTCTGCCCCCGCGTGCCGGGCTGGGACCTGCATCGCCCCAGCCATCCTTCATCCCTTTGGCCCATTTCCATGCTGTGGGTTGGGGACGGGGCTCAAGGCCTCCTGCAGACACATTTGGGGTGGCCTTTGGCATCCCCAGCAGCACGGCTTGGGCTGTGCCCCCGCCTGGGCAGGCTTGCTGCACC
>NW_009233083.1:0-397 GCF_000690835.1 Fulmarus glacialis | reverse complement strand
TGCTGCACCCCCGGATTTCACATCTGCGGGGCGCAGGCGTCCTGTGCCGTGCCGCTGGCCGTGATGGGGATGAGAGCGGGGCCAATTGCCTTTTTAAGAAGGACACGGGGCACTGGACTGCTCGGGGCGGCTTGGCCATGCCTTGCCCTAATCCCAAGGCATGTAAACAGCAGGGGCTATTTTCTCCCTCTCCCCCACTCCCCTCCCCATCCCCATCTCTTTCATTTTCCCAGCAAAGGAGCGCTCCATTTAAAACAAACAAACATTCCTCACCAAATAAGGCAGATGACATTTTTTTTTGGGTCTGAGCTTGTGAGTGTCCCTTTAAGCAGCCCTGGGCACCAGGCCCTCCTTTCCTCCATCCCCAAATCCCGCTGGCTGTCCCCAAATCCCAGCG
>NW_009233082.1:543-1141 GCF_000690835.1 Fulmarus glacialis | reverse complement strand
CCCCCTCCCCTCTGTCTCCTCAGCTGATAGAAGCGATTCGCAGAGCAAGGAATGGGGAACCACTGGAGAAAATCACCAACAGCCGCCCCCCCTGCGTCATCCTGTAGCCCCGCGCCCAGCTGGGATCTCCCAGCACCCGGCAGCCAGCTCCTGGCCCCTTCGCCGCCTTCGTTACCTTCCTGCATGTTGGGGGAGACCGGGAACGTCGGGGGAATGCGAGAGCGTAAGGAGCTTCCCGGGGAACTGGGGGCGAGGGCTGGGATGGGCAGAGCTGTGGTACTAGTGTCACTGGGCCGGCTGTGCCGGGGGGGCCGTTCTGGCCCGGCCCTTCGTGTCCCCGCCGTGCCTGACCTGCTGCGGGGTGTAACTGCGGCGTGGGGTGCTCCCCTGCCTGCCTTCACCTTCCCCTTCCTCTGCGCTTGCCTCCCCCCACGCCCAGCAGTGCAGGGGGGGTTTGGGGGCCCCCCGCAAACGCTCTGCCCAGCCCTCGGGGGAGCCAGGCCGGGCGTTGGAGGGGACTTTGCAGCTCCAGACCTCCCAGCAGGTTAATGCAGAGCAAAAACCACTCGCTGTAAACTTTAGCGTGATTCGTTAATGA
>NW_009233082.1:0-379 GCF_000690835.1 Fulmarus glacialis | reverse complement strand
TGATTCGTTAATGATTAAAGTCTCTCCTGTCACTGTTTAAACCGGTGCGAGGGCAGTGGGGACCGGCTGCCCCGGCCGGGCATGGGAACCCCGGCTCGGCTCCGTCCCCACGGCCAAGAGGTTTACTTAACGGCCGCGAGCTTCCCCCCACTCCCCGTCCTCAGGCTCGCGCTTTCCGCTTGTAATGACTCTGCCCTTTGCCATGGGGCGGCTGAGCCGGCGGAGGGGCCCCCTATTTATTCTATACTGTGTATAAACCCAACGGCCCGGTGCTGAATAAAGGACAGAGGAGAACGTGGCCTCTCTCGTGTCCCTCGAGTACCGGGGTGGGACACGGGCACCGAGGCGCAAAAGCGGGGTTAGATCAGGTCCCGTCTCC
>NW_009233081.1:0-3692 GCF_000690835.1 Fulmarus glacialis | reverse complement strand
GGGCTAAGGAGTGAAAGGGAGTCCGAGCTGGATTCCTTCAGAGAGAGGGGAAGTTGACGCACCAGCCTAAGAATAGCTCAGGGAGGGGAAGCACGGACAATATTGTCACCAAAGGTAACCTCCGCCGTGTGTGTGTTTCTGTGCCCCTGTCGCGTCAGGAAAATCGGCTTTCCGAGTGAAATTCGCTCGGTTTTTCAGGGGCCCGCGTGTGGGGAAACCACCGTTTCCCGGTCTAGTAGGTCCATGTGCAATGTTTAGGGTGGTGCCTCGTCGGCGTGTTATCGTGTTCGCTCTCTGGTTATATTTCAGCTGCTGATGAAATTGCAGCCAGAAGCGGAGGAGTCTTTGGACCTTCCCGTGATCGGGACCTTTGACTCATAAAAGGCTCCTTCAAGAAGTTTCGCAGGCCAGAAGAGGGGAAGAAAGAGCAGCCGGCTGTCGGAGGGAGCAGACCGCGTTCTGGAGCGTGGGGAATTGGGGGGGGCGAGAGGAAGTCGCTGTATGTGGAGTTTTTGGACAGTAAGTCACATGGATTTTTATGTAGCTGCATGGTCTGTGTTCTAAAACAGTTCTAAAGAAGAGAAAAGGGCAAGAGAGGGTGGAGGCTGTCTTCTGGGGAGGGTTTATTGCTTCTCGAGATTTAAATCTTTAATTTCACTCTGCTGGCCAAACAGCGAGTTCCAGAATTTGAGAAGCAAAACAAAGTCGTCCTGAACCCAAAGTCTTGAATGTTCTTTAAACTTTTATCCTGTTGTTTAGCGAGAACCTGAACGCCGAAGTCGTTGCTTTATTTTGTTTGTTTGAAAGTGGGGCAGAGGAAAGACAAACCCAACCAACCTGTTGTGTGGAGAATTCATCTGACGCTGGTTGTTTTGTTTTTTTTTTTTCCTTTTAATTCCCAAACCCTCCACCTGTTTTCTTTTCTCCTCTGCCAGAAATGCTTTCTCTGAAGAAATATTTCACCGAAGGCCTCATCCAGTTCACCATTCTGCTCAGCTTGATCGGCGTTCGTGTGGACGTGGACACCTACCTGAACTCGCAGCTCCCCCCTCTCCGGGAGATCATTCTTGGCCAGAGCTCCGCTTACACCCAGACCCAGTTTCACAACCTGCGTAACACCTTGGATGGATATGGCATCCACCCAAAAAGTGTAGACCTGGACTATTACTTCACCGCTCGCAGGCTGCTCAACCAGGTGAGGGCCCTGGACAGGTTTCAGGTGCCCACCACCGAAGTCAACGCCTGGTTGGTGCACAGAGACCCCGAAGGCTCCGTGTCCAGTAGCCAGCCCAGCGCCGGCATCGCCCTAGAGAACGGCAGTGGCCTGCAGGATGGGAGCAGTCCTGACAACGGGGTGAGGGAGAGCGGAGCGGAGCAGGGCTTTGGGGAAGAACTGGAAGATTTGGGAGCGGTCGCTGCCCCGGTGAATGGAGACCTGACCAAAGAGGTAGGCAGGACCTTCTTTTGCCTGTGGCGGGGGGGAAAGGGAGCCCTTGGGGGGCTTTTGTCCTCTGGTATTCATCCAAGCGAGCGGTACTCTGTACATTGTGTGTGTTTAGCACTTGGGAAAAGTGGGTTCCAGCTTGGGAACAGCATAACACTAAATTATGGTTCAGTTAGAGGTGCACACGTGGGGCAGTTTTTCCTTTTTGTTTGTTTTATTCTTGATCTGAAAGTAATAGTAAAAGGAGCAGGGAAAGGGTTGGGGTCAGCATTTCAGCCTGTGCGCATAGCGTTGTGTTGTGAAACCGATAAAACGAGGGTGGGAAATAAACAGGGGCATTGGGTAACAGCCTCATCCCAGGTGTCGAGCGGGTGGTTGGGTTACTTGGCTCTGGAGTTCATCCAGTGGCGATGTTTATTGCTTGGTTTTCATCACAGACGGGTGGGGAGAGGTGAACTGGAAAGCGGGTTATTTTTTCTGTCTGAGCACAACCTTTCGGAGGCTGTGATGCAACGCTGGTCCCCGGGAGCTGCTGTTCTTTTTCCTTTCTGGCACCGCTCTCTTTGTCACGGCATGTTCAGCGTCTCCCTGGCCGTGGCGCGGGGGATGTTAGCGCTGATTTGCAGCGTCGGGTCCTTCCAGCGTCGCTCTTGCGTCTTGTAAATTTTGTCTCGGATGAGCTGCTGAGGCGTCTGGGCATGGGGAGAGCCGAATTCAACTGCTGCCACCCCTGTCCCCTGCAGCGAGGGGTGGGCAGCGCTGCAGGCAGCTGTCGCGGATGCCTGGGGCTTTTGTCATGTGGCTTCGGCGCAGCAGCAGACAGGGAATCGAGTGAGGAGAGCGGTGTGAACGCGTGCACGCCAGAGAGACAAAGGTGACGATTGTTTCGGGTCTGGTATTGACGGATGGGCAGCGGGATGCTGTCATAGGCAGCGTGGATGGTGCCTCGGCTGTACTTGCGGGCAGCTTTCACCTGCCCGTGGGGGTCTCCTGGCTCCGGAGGAGTTCGGGCTGCGGGACCGAGGGTGAAAACCCCACTCTGGGTTTGCAACCGGCGACCTTGGAGGCGTCAACGAGAGGAGCTTCGGTCGGAGGGTCGCAGAACACAAGGCAAATGTTCACACGTTCGGCTTCTTCCCTGATAATTGAGAGAGGTAATTCCCTGTCTCGGGAACGGGGAAGAATTTAACAAAATGCCTTGTACAAGGTCATGCGCAGCCCATGGAAGATTTCGCTGTCCTTCCCCAAGTCTGGTGTTCTTGGCTGAGGGCGTAGGGTCTGGGGAGCCTTTCGAGTGCAGCGTAGAGAAACCGGGACCAGATTTTAGAGAGAAATGCCGCAGATCTGAGTGACAAGAGAGCGATAACACTGCTGTTTTCCAGAGGCCTCTTTATTTCTGTCTTAAAATACAGTCCTGCATTAGATGCTGTTGCTGCGAGCCGCCCATGTGCAGCGTGCAGCTGCAAACCCAGCCAGCTCGGGCTGGACTTGCTGGGGGTGAAACTGCTGGCCAGCCTGGGCGATGCCGGGTGGGAAGCATGCTCCTCCGCGCTGCAGTTTCACTCCGGTCGCTCCTTTAGGGAAGGGTGGGGAGATCTGGGTCTGCACCTTCCCTGATCCCAGGTGTTCAGGCATCCGTGCTCTTCCTCAGGTCTCTGTTTTCTGTCTTTTTTTTTTTTTTCCTTCCCCAAACCCCTGGCTTGGACGGGAGGGGAGGGTGTTATTGCACCTGCAAGGTGTGCTGCGCTGCCGGGGGCACAACGCCTGGGCACCCAGCGCCAGGAAATCCCGTCTGCCGAGCCCGCCTCGCACACCCACGTCATGCCGGCACGCCGCCCTCTTCCCCCGGGGCCAGCAAGACCGTACTTGCTGCTGGTGTGACGCTTCAAAGCACCGAGTCTTATTTCAAAGCATTACCCCAGTGGGGTTTGTTGGTTTGTTTTTTTCTTTTTTTAATTTTAATTTTTTTGGTGTCTTTGTCTGGAACCTTGACTCTCCAGTAAATGCCCAGCCTTTCCGATGGGAATATTGTGTGAGCTCTGCAGCTCCCGGCAGATGCTGCCTCTGGAAGGCACCTGCAGGGCTCGGTCTCGCCCTTGGGTGCGGTGCGGGGCTGCGGCGGGCGCTGCCCGACAGCTTCGGATCATCCAAAACGGGGAATTCAATATTTTTTTGATTTTTACCCCACTCCTTGTTAGCCTACAAAGCTCGGTTTAATCCCCGGTACTTCCCTCTGCAGCATTGGGGG
>NW_009233080.1:0-13330 GCF_000690835.1 Fulmarus glacialis | reverse complement strand
ATAACGCCTAAGAAAGCTTGTGTTTCCTTGATGGCATCAGGGTACACAACAACTAAAGCATCAATGGGCCATCGACGCTCCTCTCATACCAAACCCGAAACACAGCACATCCCCCAAGCTACTGGGAAGAAAGTTAACTCTGTCCCAGCCAGAACCAGGACAAGGGGTGTGATAAACATCAGAGCTGGTCCAAAGAGCAAGACCTCCACCGTTAGTGATAGTAAGTGGCCAGGTTGGCTCAAGCCATCCTACAAATTATAGTCTACATAGAACAATTTTCACCCATCCACAGGAAAGACAGAGCTCCCTAGAGTCAGAGTAAAGCATGCCTGAACTACAGTAAATTACAGCAAGTCTCTCAAACCCAGAGAAGTGGATTGCCCTCATTAGATGGATTCAAAGTTCAGCAACAGTTCTCAGTGTCATCTTAATCTCTGTAACCTTTGCAGACACACCAGCAATGAGAAAGTTTTATTACCTACAGTTATATTTACCTACAGTTTTACTTCTGAAAATCTTACACAACTCCAGTAAAATTCTTTCTAAGCAGGTCATGCACTTCAACTATATCCCTTGCGAATGAAGAAATTCACGATTATTGATGGCAGCTGATTTCACTTTTCCATCTGCCATTGAATCTGCTAGATTGGGGAAATTACTTCTACCTCCACCACCTGGCTGTCACGAAGACTTTGAGATATAGCACTATGCTACAGCTTCAACTATTCTGCATGGAACCTTGCTGTTTCACGAATAAGAACCAACTATATCCCTTGCGAATGAAGAAATTCACGATTATTGATGGCAGCTGATTTCACTTTTCCATCTGCCATTGAATCTGCTAGATTGGGGAAATTACTTCTACCTCCACCACCTGGCTGTCACGAAGACTTTGAGATATAGCACTATGCTACAGCTTCAACTATTCTGCATGGAACCTTGCTGTTTCACGAATAAGAACTTTTTCTACTTCAGCAGGATTTTCTGCAATACAACCAGGTGCTTTGGAAGCCAAACTTAGAGTGTAGTAATTGTTCTCTTGGCGAGGGCTTGACCTTGCTGTGTTCTTTGCCAGATTTAGATGTCTCAGTAAGACTTTTCACTATAAACTAAAAGTCAATGATCTCAGCTCCAAACCTATGATCTTTAATACTTCTTGGGAATCACAGTGTGAAACTAATTAGTAACAAGAGTGAAACCAGTTAGCGTTCCATAGGCCTTCTCTACTTTAGAAAAATTCTACAGAAACAGTATTCTGGTCTGGATGGATGATAGACCAATGTAAGCCCTTGTCTGTGCAGTTTATTAAAGGACAGCCCTTATATCCTTCTGTTATCAGATTTGGGACAGGACTAATCTGAGTTTTGATATTCTCGATGTTGATGTACTCCAAGAAGCAGCTGTGCAACCTCACAGATGCTCTGGTCTGCACACATACCATAGAAAACACATCGAGAGTTTTGCTGCTAAAACATCTTTGGAGATACGTAAATGGAGGCCTGTTATACCCCATAGTAAATGCAGCATACAGAACTGATGACTGAGTAAAGGTTCTAACTAATTCATGGAACATGAAAAAATTGTTGAGAAACATTGCATCTTTGCAGCCTGAATTTCACTAATATCCATAAGATGTAGTGTTGATCAACTATTCTCCCATACAGAGTAATAATCAATTTTCTCATTCCATGTGCCAGTCCTCAGGCCCACTGGTCTGTTTATTTAGAAGAGCTTTCCCACCATGTCCATGTAGGTTTAAAAAACAACAGCAAACCACAAGAAAAACACAAATTAAGTAAAATGCGCATTCTTTGTGACCAAAGAAAACACAGCTGTACACCTAAGCAATAAAAAAACCCCTTCAGTGTTCCACAATATTTCTCTACTTTGATATCATGTTCAACAGCATTCATAAGTAACAAGGTAGAACTGCAGCTCAGAAATCTACTGACCCAAAAACATTCTGCCTTACTGACACCTCAGCCACTATAAGCCTTTATCACTTGTTAAGGCATGGCATGGAATAAAGTAAAAGTGTAAGCATGAGCAAGAGGTGTGTTCTTAATTAATGTTAGTAACATTTAATCCTACAGTTTTAAACTGGCTAAACTGGCCAGTCTTCTAAATACTTCCATCACAAACTTATGATTCCCTAGCATACGTCACACACACATGGATGTGCCCACCACAGATACACCCCTTTCCTCCTAGTAATTCTTACTCTGTTTTCTACTTGAGCAAAAAGGGGTCAGGGTCATACACAGTCTGGCCCAGCACTGCCACTCCCAGCCTCCATGACAGTCTGCACGCCCTCCTGAGACAGGGGGAGCTTCACCTTCACATACCTTCTTTACTGCAGCTGGGAGAGTTGCTCAGGTTCTCCCTGTTTGCACCTTCTGCATCCTGGGTCACTTCTGCAAGGACAACAGGCAATACTCAGACAATCCTGGAGCTCACAACACTCCCCCAGCCCAGACGGGTCAAGAGTAATCTGACTGAGAGCTGGGCCATTTGTTCGGCATCAATAATAGCCCTGATCAACATCCCCCACCCCCATGGCGCCATCATACAACACCTCCCCTCTCTCCTCCATACCCAACTCCACACTGTCCTCATGCTCTCTTCCAGACCCTGCAAAGGCCAAGCACAGAAGGCACTCAGCACCCATGGTGCCACCACCTGTAACTTCACATCAAGAAGCATTAGGCAAAAGTCACAATGAACAAAGACCGCTCCATACCACAGGCACTTACCTCCCTCATTTACGCCATGGTCATCTGCACGCTTGGCCAGCAAGCTGCTGTTCTCCTTCTTAAAGATGTCTGAAGAGAGATCAGAAGACAACTGCAGTCCCCTGCCTTGCTCAGCTTCAAGGTACTGGCCATTGCATAAGAGTGAGTTACTAGCTACAACTCAACATGTTGCCATCAGCTAACACCAGAAAGCTAACACCTTTCCCCCAAGACAGCTCCCCACCACAGAACAGGCACTCACCTCCCTCAGTTCCACCATGGTCAACTGCACACTTGGACATCAGGGTGCTGTTCTGCTTGGTAGAGAGCTCTGAAAAGAGATCACAGGACAGCTACACCCCACTGCTTAACTTCACAGTGGTATCAGTCATTACTTAGAGATGAGTCACCAGCTACAATTCGTAAGAATTGTAATAATCATTCAAGTTTGCTAAGTTGGGTCTCTAACCCAACCTCCTCCTCCTTGAAAGGTCAACATTCATTTCCAGACAGGTTGCTCAGGAACTTCTCCAGTCAGGTCTTAAAAAATCTCCAAGGGTAGAGACTCCGCGATGACTCCATGCAGCCTGTCCTAGTGATTGTCATGCTTAGAAGGCAGAAATCTTTTTCTTATATCCACACAGAATCTCCCGTGCTTCAATTTGGGACCATTACCTTGATATCCCGCTATACCTCAGTAAACAGCCTAGCTTGGTCTTATCAATATCCTCATAGGTATCGGCAGCTGCTGTTATGTACCATGAAAGCCTGCTCTTCTCTGGGCTTGAAGAAGCCCAGTTTCTTCAGCGTCTCCACAGATGAATTGTGCTCCACCCCCTGACCACGTTAGTGGCACGCTGCTGAACTTGCTCAAATTTATCAGCACTTTTCCAGCACTGGGTGGGCCACAAACTAGATGTAATACTCTCCATGCCATCTAACAAGTGTCAAGTAATGGAAAATAACGATTCCCTTCAATGTACTGGCTTAAGCACTCCTTAAAACAGCCTAGGATGCTATCGGCCGCCTTTGCTGCCAGGGAGCACTGTTGACTCATAGTGTACTGTCCACAAGAACTCCCAGGTACCTTTTGGCAGAGCTGCCCCCGTGTCAGTCAGTCCCCATTCTGCACCAGTGCAAGCTGTTGGTCCATCCAGATGCAGGACCCTGCATTGCCCCTGCAGAATTTCATGAGTTCACACAGGCCTCTTCCCCTCTGGCTCCCTTTGAACGACAATCCTGCCCTCATACTGATTGACAGCACTCCACATTTTGCTGTCATCTATAAACTCAATGACACTGTTTTCTGTCCCTTGTCCAGGTTACAAAAAAAACCAGACATCTGCAGTACTCCACTTGCCACTAGCATGCATGCGGGGTACAACCCATTAACCACTACCTGCAGGCCTGATAATCTAGCAAGTTTTCTACCCGTGTAGATAGACATTCATCCAGACTAGGCCATCCTAACTTAGGACTCCAACGACGCTGTGGGACGTTGCATAAAAAGCATTGCTAAAGTCAAGGTATATGACACCCATTGTTCTCCCCTCATCCACAGATCTAGTCATTTCATCCAAAAAAGGTTGTCAAGTTGGTCAACTGTGATTTATGCTTGGTAAAACCATCCTGCTTACTCCCAGTCACCATCTTTCTCCTGTGACCAGAAACATGTTCAGTTTTCAGTCCACCTCACTGTCTGCTCATCTAGCCTATACTTCATCCACATCAGCTATCACTAAATCAATCCCCTGTTCAGCAACAGGCCCACATTCTCCTCGTTTATTCTTTTACAGAAAACCTAGCAGCAGAAGCTGCTCTCATTGTCCTGGTCATCCCATAGTGGTTTCAAGCCTCCCTAAGCCTTGGCTTTCCTGACACCATCCTTACCTGCCTGGGCAGTGTTCCTAAATTCCTCCATTGTAGCCTGTCCATGCCTCCACAACTAGCACAAGCAATTTTTGCACTGGAGCCCTGTCAAGAGCTCCCTGCTTAGCCAAGCTGATCTTCTGATTTGCCTGCCTATTTTCCTGACTATGGGGATGGCCTGTGCTCATGCTTGGAGAAAGTCCTCCTTAAAGGCCTGATGGCCCTCTTGAGCTCCTTTGCTCTTTGGAACTGTCTCCCATGAGATCCTGCCTACCATCTTCCTGAAAAAGCAGAAATTTGCTCTGTGAAAGTGCAGGGCCTGTACTCTGATGCTTACCCTCCTCACTCCTTTCAGGACCTGGAGCTGTTTCTTGGTCACTACACCCATTCGTGACCACATCCCCATGCAGTCCTTCTCTGCTAGTAAGCAGCAGAGCTGCACATCAGCCCTTGCTGGTGCATCCAGTAGCCTGGGTGAGGAAGTTGTCCCTGATGCTGCCCAGAAATCCTCCTGACTGCTTGAATTGCTGTGTTGCCTTCCCAGCAGATGTCAGGGAGGTTAAAGACAGACACACATGGAGTATTGTCTTCCACCAGAGACAACAATGGATAGCCTGACTCCATTTCAGAGAGTAGCAATCTCTCCAATCCCAGACAGAAGCTGTCAAAGCTTCCTCTTGGTCACATCAACTCTTGCTCCTCACTTAAGTGCTTCATGTGCACACACTGGGGGACTGGAGGCCCCCTTGCAGAGATCTCCCAACAGGCAGCATTAACCAGAAGACCAGAAGCTAGCACTTCATCAGGGACTGCCACGTGACCAGTATTCTCATCTCAGTCTGACTGGGATTTTTTTTTTTTTTTAAAACCCCACTGATCTCCAGAACATACCTCCTTCAAGCTGGGGTTATTTCCAAGGGCGGTAAAAACACAAGACACGCTCTACCCTAGCAGAACATAAAACAGCTGTTCTTGACTACTGCCTGAAAGCTGGTTAACTCTGCTCCTGAAACTCCTGCACAGAAGACAGGTACTCAGCATTCATGGTACAATCCCCCGCAACCCACCATTGAGAAGCATTACACAGAAGTTGCTCTGAGCCTCCTACTCTAAGGGATCCTGGCCAGTTTGCCTACCGGGTCGTTAGCACTGACTGCTCCATAGAACAGCACTTACCTTCCTGATTTACACCACTGTTAACTGTCTGCTGCTCTTTCAGGGCACTGTCCTCCTTGTTCAATTCTTTGTCTGAAAAGAGATCAGAGAAGAGCTACAGTCCCTCAGGAGCACACTCCATTGCTTCTTCCCCACACCAGCATAGGTCATTGCTCTGTGCTGTCCAGAGCTCAGCAGCACACCTTCTCCTCTGCAATTGTTACATACTGCTGCGCTACCAGCAGAAGCCCTATTTAGAATTACTTTGTACACGCATTTCAGAGAACATCATAGCCTTGCCTGCTGTTTATCATCTGTACAGCAGTGGTTGCATGCTACCTAGGTGCTGCAGGGTGTACTGCACAAAGGTGCACCGACTCCCCTTCCTGATATTTCCACTCTATACTGCAACAAAACAAAGTATTTTATTTTGTTCCTCTAGTGTCCAGACAGACAAGCTTTATCTGATTCTCTTTTGCCTGAACTGTACGTTTCCCTCCTTTCTTCCTAACACAGGCATAAAATAAACCTCCTTCTCCTATATCCATGTCTATGTATGTGGAAATAGTCACACAAGTGATAAGACAATCCCACAGTGCACCACACCTTCACCATCAGCTACACAACTCCTGTTCCTTCAGATGAGGAAAGCTGTTCTACGCCCATTACAATTCATGCAGGAAGAATAAGCAGCAAAACCCAGGGACTTCTGGGTTTCCTTTTTCTTATTGTCATTATTAGTGATTTTTCCCTTAAATCGGGAAAAACTTCTGCCTTCTCCAACCCCCTTATTATCAGGTACTTGTGGAAAATGGTGGAAGAGTTAGTAAGTGAATGAATCATTAGTGCAACGGCCTGAGGAAAAAAAACAAACTTTTTTTGCTGACTTGAACTGTAATGTTCATATTTCACTATCGCTCTGGAGTAAAAAGAACTTCTAGAAAAAAATACAGGTCCCAGAATTTCCTTGAAATTTACACTGGCTGTACTGAGAAAACAAAACTGGGGCTTTGCTTAGCTGCCTAATGAATGCAGTCAAAAAACTCTCCTAGAGCACAAAGCAAGTGGAAGATACCACATCCAGAAATGGTGCTTCTCTAAGGAAGGAAGCCTGCTCTATCTCCCAAATTAGCATTTTGCAAGTTTGTAAGCATCCCATCTCTAAATTGGTGTGTTGAGGCTCAGATTTATTTGCCATCAATACAAACAAAGCTTTGAAGTCACAGCATTTTATTGTCTTAGGTCCTGCTTGAGGGTTTTGTTCCAGCAGAAAGCAAAGATCACCTACCCGTGATGACACACTATAAAAATATCCTTGCACTCTTTTGCATGCAAATTAAAGGTAACATTAGACAAAAGGGTAATTTGCTTATTTACTATAAAAAGGGGCTCCCTCATACATGCTTAGTTCTTTTTTCCACAGATGGTGAAGTGATTTGCAAACACAGCATGCAGTATCATTCTCATCATATAAAGAGGGAAGCTGAAGCCCCAAGAAGTATTTGCTCAGTGCTGTTTAACAAACACAAGGATCCAGGTCTTTTTGACAGGGGAATGGTAATCTCTACACTGAGAACATGCTAGTATGTTTTGGACTGCAAAAGGCCATATGCAACACTAATTCCCCCCTTCATGTTCCCCTGTTTTAGGGCACCATCTCACTTGTTACCTGCTTCAGGCTTTTCATTCTCACAATCAACAGCTTGGGAAGATGTAGCTGCAAGCAAACAGAAAGCCTTTTTAGAAATGCATATGGAGGTAGCACAATAGTCTGCAAAATACACAACTCAGCCTTAAAGTGACAGTTTTGTTGTAACACTTTCAGCAGATACTCCTGAGAACTAGTATGTTATGTCACCTTATTGAAGGACTCACAATTAATTTCAACTTCAACTTCCCTCCAGCAACCACTTAAGGTCCCAGACCACAACCAACATTATCTATATTTATGCCTACAGCTTTACAAAATCTTTCTGAAGTGGGTTTACTTAAGGTGATAAAGCTGCATAGATTTACCATAAAAAGCCAGAGACAGCTGAGAAGAGAATCCACATCTCCTTTTTTTATTTCATCTATGTGTTGCACTAACTCTGTGACTTTAAATCCTTTCTCTTTGCAGACCTTAAAGAATCTCTAATAGAAACATGGGCCATTCTAAAGTAAATTTAAGTGCAGTACCAAAAGGAGGGTTTTTTTGGTTGGGGTTTTTTTTTCTTCCCATCCCTCTCCTTTTTTCACCTTCAAATCCATCCATAGTCTCTAGACTTCAGTGATCTCTGAACCATGGGCTAGAGTCACAGCTTTAACGAGTGTATGAAAATACCAGAAGAAAAATGAAGTTTCTTATCCAAAATCCTGCTAAAAAGCTCATAAGACTTTGATATGCTGGGGGAGGGGGGGTAGAAAGGGAGGAAAAAACCCCAAACAAACCCAACAACAAAAAAAACCCCAAACCCTGCTTTCATAGCACTGCCTCTCTACCTGTGGCATCTTTTCCAGTCCCATCACCAAGGACCTCATCACGTTTTTTTAACCTCCAAACCCATAAAAACATTAAGAAACTTCAGAAATTAAAGAACAACTTAAGAAATTAAATTAAACATACAGAAAATCTCTGCAAAGGTGACACAGTAGTTTGCAATCCAAGAAACATCCTGCTCCAGCCTTGTGCTAACTCCAGCAGCTCGTGTAAGATACCAGACCGAGTATCCCACATGAAGCCACCTTTAGTCAACACCAGAACACTCCAACAGGGCACTGAGCTCGTGTCTGATGGCAGGAGCTTTGGCCACTCCCCATTGAAACAGTATCTGGCCTGGTGACCTCCACAACAAAGTATTTTTTAAGAGTCTTCCCCTGCTCTCCCTAATCTGATTTAGTTTGGTTCATAAGAACAGACCACAGTGGTCCTGGCAACAAGACGCATACATGTTAAAGCTGGAACACGTCAGCCTCATTCACCCTTGTGAAAGGAGCTGTCCCCTTCCCTAGCTGCTCACCATACAGAGTGATTCCCATACCCCAACACACAGACCCACAAGCCAGAGAACTGAGCAATCTTGCTGCAAATTAAAGAAGAAAAAAAAAAAAGGAGCAGGATTAGAATGGACAGCAGAAGCACAAGTGGAGATCTGGACAGGAAGACAGGAATGCAGACAACCCTGAGAATCTGTACTGCCTGCAGAAGGGCATCACGTAAAGAAACCATGGGTGGGCAGCAGACTGGTAACTAATGAAAAGAGGTGAGAAATTCCTCCACTGACTGTCTCCTTCCCTCACCTTGACTGTTACAAGGAGAGGACAGGCCTGCAAAATGGAGTAAGAGTGAACCAAAAGGTGCTGCTAACAGATTTTTTTCCTGAAACAACTGAAAGGGGTTAGAGAAAGAAAAGAAGACAATTGCAACTTGACCCACAGGATGCAAGCATGTACCAGAATCATGCACCAAAAGCAAGGACCAGAGTTCTGCACACCAGACTAGCAACGTGCCTGTCTTCATCGTTCTTGGATGGATTTTCAAGATATGACCAAGGTAAACTGACAGCAAACTTACTCAAGGTAAACAAACAGCACACCAGTCTGATGTGATAATACCTTCAATGGTCATCATTAAATCTACTGCTACATGCACAGCATCAACCCCCACCCATTGGAACCACCAGCTTTCCAAGCCAAATTCAATGCACAGAGGAAAAGGCTAGCTGCCCAATTTCCAAGATAGGCCAGCAAGAAATTGCCATGGGGGACATTGGAAATGAGCAATGTATTACATTCATGCCCAGCCCTAAGCACTTGATATGAATACCAGGTTTAGAAAAATAAACAATCAAATTTCTGAAAGAAGTTTATATAAATGGGACAGGCAGGTAAGATTAAAAGAGATGGAAGAAATATTAATCTCATTTCAGCATGTAAACCAGCCCTAACCAAACAGGTAAAGAGTAAGTTCTCCAACAGACAGATTGCCCTATAGCGTGTGCTTTTCCAGCCCTCATCCTGAGGCCAGCCCCCATTCTCCATTGTCAGAAGCAGAATTCACCTCCAAAGAGAACTGCTCACCAGGCAAATCTCAGGCCATTCACTGTCAGTAATTCTGCCAGCCCCACTAACACATCCACTAAGTGCAGGTCCCCATGATTATCCAATATTGGACCTCAACTGAGACTTTAAGGCTGCATGTGCACACACTGAAAATCAACTCAAAAGCTTACACACTGCAAAAAAGGAAAGAGCAGATCAGACTCCTTGTTCCAACCAACAGCAGATGTTTAAAAACATCTATACCCCAATACAGGTTTCTTACCTCTGTCTGAGTTAGGCTGTTCTTGGCTGTCCATAGAGCAAAGTAGCTGATGTTCTCATATAACGAAATTTATTTATTTTAGAAAGTATGTTAATGACCTGGAAAAAATAACTACACTCTGTAAAACAACTAAGGCCTCAAAGAAAACTTATTCCTTTACCTCTCCAATGAAAGACTATACTGCCACAAAGAAAAAATTTACAAGCCTCGACCAAATTAAAGCAATAGTCTGATTTCCACACATTTGTGACACTCTAGCTCTCTTACCAGAACCATGCAAGGGATTGTTCTTCTGAGCAGCTCTTCCTGTTCCAAGTTTAGTTCTACCTGCACCAAAACAAATAGAATACCTGGAGAAATTACTCAGAAATAAATTGTGCCTTTGGAAACTAGCTGACAGCCTCTATCCATTTCCCACCCCCCCAGCCCAAATAAAAAAAAAATCCACTGAGGACGTGCAACTGAATACTTGACTTCGGGAAAGAAGAAACAGTGAAATATTGTTTTGGGGCAAAGACAATCAGTGAGAGATCAACAAAATGGGCCTCCTGCAACAACAAAAAGTCAGAACACATCTAACCAAATCTAAAGCAGAGTTTAGCAGTTCATGACTCTGAGTCTTGTTCTTAAATCAGCAAATCACACCCTCTGTTTGATTATACCTATGCAGTGCTTATCCTACTGAGGTATAAGAAGTTTATTTTCTAGCATGGTCAAATCTTCGCTGTTTCAAGGGAAGTAGTGGAATAGTTTCGAATCTAACTGATGGCCAGTTATGAGTGACATTCTTTGTGTGTTGATACCAAGCATAGTTTTGTTCAACGTCATCAACGTCGACAAGGGCACAGAAGGCACCCTCAGAATGTTTGCAGATGACATCAAACTGGTGAGCGTAGGGGATATGCTGGAGGGCAGGGCTGCTGCTCTGAGGGACTTCAACAATCAGAAGAATGTGCTGCCAGAAAAGACGTGATGTTCAAACGCAAACATAAAGTCCTGCACCTCTTGAAATCACCCCACAGAGCAGTACAGTCTGAGCTCTGCCTGGCTAGAAAACAGCTCTGCAGAAAGAGACCTGGAAGCCCTGGTGGACGATGAGTTGAATATTAGTCAGAAATGTGCCCTTGCAGTAGAAGCCTACCAGATACTGGGCTGTGTTAGCAGAAGTGTAGTCAGCCCATCGACAGAATAATTCTTACCCTCTATTCAGTATTTGTGACACCACATGTGGAGTACTGTGTCTAGTTTTAGGCTCCCAATTCATGAAAAAACACTGACATTCTGAAGCTAGTCCAGCAAATGTCCACCAAGATGTTTAGGGGGCAGGAGCTGTGCAAGGAGGTGCTGAGAGAATTGGGTTTGTTCAGCCTGAAAAAAAAGAAGGCTAAGAGGATGGCTAATTGCAGTCTACAATGAACTTACACAGAAAACAAAGGAAACTCCTCTCAAAAGTACAGAACAAAAAGACAGGAGGCAATGGCTGCAAGTTGCAAAAGGGAAATCCCTAACAGAAATAAGGAAAATATCCCTCCCCACAAGGTTGATTCAGCGCTTGAACACATGCTGAAGGAGGCTGCGGAATTTCCATCCTTGGAATTATTCAAAGTTTGACTGGACAAGGCCCTGAGCAATTTGATCTAGCTTTGAAGTTGGTCCTGCTTTGAGCAGCAAGTTGGATGAAACCTCCAGAGATTCCTTCCCACCTAGTTTATTTTATGATTCCATGCCAACAGAAACTAAATGAAGAATGATCAGGAAAGTGTAAGGTCCACATGCAATATACATCTATGCATGCTCTAATCAGAGCCTCCCTCCAGAATATCATCAATTAGTCCTTCCCAGATAGGAGATGCATCTCATGCTCTTCACCCTGCAGCCACCCCCAAGTGGTGACTCCACCTGGAAGCCAACAGGAATTTTCCATGCAGAGCACTCTTAGGATGAAGCAATAATATATTCCAGTTTGGGACTTTCTCAAACACAAAGAGAAGAGATGGTGCGCACCTCTTTTTCAAGCCAGAATACAATCTGACATATTAACCTAAAAAGATTAATCTCTTGGCAGCAAGAGATACAGAGTGATAGCCTACAATTACCATTTCCAAAAAAGCTATCAGATTTACAAAAAAGATGCTTGAATCCAGTGTAGGGATGGATGAAGAAACCAATCTAGAACTCCAAGATGATGGCAATACAGGCTGACGGGAGGCACAGAAGTCCGTATGTATCAGTTGAGCACACCGAGTTGTCAGATTTGACTCAGCATAAGGTATTCAACAGGCCCTGGTATGAGCCTGTCCCAACAACAAATCTGATCTTGAGGGCAGCTTTATGATGCTCTCAAAAAAGGCAGTGAAAGCACACCCAGGTAGGAACGGGAGAGGCCATAGATACTTGGTAAGTAGAAACACACAGTAAATGAAACACCTAGTCTGAAGGAGAAATACGCAAAGACAAACTACAGTGCTTCCCAGTACACAGAGCCCAGTATCTGAGTGCAAGAAAGTTCAGTATATTATTTTCTTCAAATCTATTAACCTTTGCCTAAGTTGTACTTGTTTCTGCTACTGTATTTACAATATATCCCACCATCAGAAACTATAATACGTTCTATAGAACCTTAGATCAGCATAATCTTGAAGCATGCTAAACTCAATTAGGAAATGCTATACCTACCTCTTCTGTATAGGAATACTAGGATTCCTACAACTGGAATTAAGAGAACCAAAGCCGCAGTAAGACTATCTCTGCTTCTTTTGTGGTAGCTGTCTTCTTTAAAAAAATAAAATAAAGAATGATTGGTTAGTTAAAAAGCAACTGTGTAATGTACTACTTTAGTAGAAATACAACCCTGCGTATATTTTATAGCTATTTGTTTTTAAAAAAGTAGCCTCAAGAAATTAATGCACCAGAGTCAGTTATTAGCAAAACCCTAAGCCAGCTCCAGGAAAGTTACATGCTAAGTACCTTAGTTCAGTGAAGGCACATCACTGCCTGAAAGGCAATGGCTATTCCATTTTTTGGCCTATGAAAGGCCGAGCCAGATCTCAGCCAAATTAAATTTCAGCAAATATCTTGTATCGGGTTTGCATGCCAAAGTTTTGGTAGCAGGGAGGCTGCAGGGGTGGCTTCTGTGAGAAGATGCCAGAAGCTGGCCCCATGTCAGACAGAGCCAGTGCCAGCCAGCTCCAAGACGGACCCGCCGCTGGCCAAAGCTGAGCCCCTCAGCGACAGTGATAGTGCCTCTGCAATAACATATTTAAGAAAGGGT
>NW_009233079.1:0-25273 GCF_000690835.1 Fulmarus glacialis | reverse complement strand
GAGGTGCTCCAGCCCTCTGATCATCTCCACGGTCCTCCTCTGGGCTCGCTCCAACAGGTCCTTGTCCTCCTCATGTTGGGGGCCCTGGAGCTGAACGCAGTACTCCAGGTGGGGTCTCACGAGAGCGGAGTAGAGGGGGAGAATCATCTCCCTCGACCTCCTGGCCATGCTTCTTTTGATGCAGCCCAGGATACGGTTGGCCTTCTGGGCTGTGAGCGCACATTGCCGGGTGACGTTGAGCTTCTCATCAACCAACACCCCCAAGTCCTTCTCCTCAGGGCTGCTCTCAGTCCATTCTCCCCCCAGCCTATATTTGTGCTTGGAATTGCCCCGACCCATATGCAGGACCTTGCACTTGGCCTTGTTGAACTTCATGAGGTTGGTATGGGCCTGCCTCTCAAGTTTGTCAAGGTCCCTCTGGATGGCATCCCTTTCCTCCAGCGTGTCGACTGCAGCACACAGCTTGGTGTCGTTGGCAAACTTGCTGCGGTTGCATTCAATCCCACTGTCCATGTCACCAACGAAGATGTTAAACAGCGCCGGTCCCAATACCATGAATACAGCAGTTCCAAGCTGCTTCCTGCACAATAAACTACACTACTGTCTTCCTAGAAATACCTTCCTCTTCCTCACTGGATCACATCTTCTGGGGAGGGAGCAGACTCACCTGCATCACCCTAGTCCATATCAGAAGGGGAAAGATCACAGCTGCACATGAAGCTTTACAGGGCATTGAAGGTATAGGCCGCCTGCAATTGGAACAAAAACAGCAGCTGCAAGAGGGCTCCAAAATATTCCACTGAGTCCTCCAGTTTTAATAACCAAGGTGATTCAGTCTGATTTTGTTACTTGTTTGCAGAGGTCTTCACATTTCAGCAGTAGATGAAGTTCATGAATTCAAGAAAATGAATGATTTTTCAGAAGCCTTTTTTTAAAATGCAGAACTCCAAGCCTATTTGCACGTGCTTCTATTGATAGAGATCCTATGAAAACGTTCAATTCCAAACATGTTTCCATTCACCTTTAGTTAAGCATCACCAAGCACGGTAATTATACGTAGGCAAATTCAGGAGGAAAAGCAGATGGAAATTCCTAGTGGAGCCTTGCTTGTTACAACAACATCAGGTGGACATATAGCTCCCCTGGCTGCCAGGCCTCACGACAACAAATTGCTTAAATTCTGGCCCTGTGGGACAAGGATCAAAAAACCACGGGCACGTATGGAGATCTAGCACACAGTATTTGGGTTTGACCCTCTTAGTAACAAATGGATAATTTGTGAAAGCAACAGTACATTAGTGCTACATGGCTCTTAATAACAAGTCATGCATTATTGTACGTAGGTGCATTAACATAATAATTAATCATCCTCTCCTGGTTCCTTTATAACATTCATCACAGATACTCTGTCCAGGGAACAGTATTCCCTCTAGGTAATGTTCTTCTGTTTTACATATCATATATCTTCAGCGAAAAATTCAGGGCATGATTATGTACTAGAAAAAGAAACACACAAATCCCAAGTTGTCACAGAAACTTTTTTTTAAAACAAAAAGATAATTCTGCCATTTCTCAGGCAATATCCAATTCAAGGAAGATATGAGTACAAGAGGGTAACTGCTTCAGCATATCAGCAGCAGGATGGACAGAATCCCGAGTTATTTAGGGAGAGAGATGCTGCTTCTTTGAGCTCACCATTCTTCGACACAATCTAGCTCAGAATCTCCCCCTATTTAATTAATAGGTAGGCAAAATTTCCATGCGATTTGGTAGCGATTTTGGGAGACTCGTAACGTTAGTAGTTGGCCCAGCAATAAGAAAGTACAAGTTAAATTTAGCAAATCATAAATTTTCAATTATTCAAAACAATATGCATACAGAGAAATGAAAGTAGTAAAACATGTACTCTTATCAATGATTCCATTATCCTCTCCCTGTAAAGAGAAGTGGCTCAATGGAGGATAAAAGCAAATATTAGATTGATTCTATTCTTGATCTTAGCCAAGAGACTGCTATATCTAGTGCTAAGAAATTGAATTGAGGTTTATAGAAATCCTAGAAATTAGATAGAAAAGACTTAAAAGGACATGTAGTCCATCTCCAGGGGACCTCTACTTCTTCCTGCCAACAGGAACTTCAAGAAGAAATATGAATTTATTTAACTCAGTAGTTCAAGACAGTCCCTTACTATGTATTACATTGTAGAAATAATGTAAATGTGCATTTAACATTGCAGCACGCTATCAATATGAGCTAAGAAAGCTTAGGATTTTCTCCCCTCTAAGTACCTTTTAGTTCAAGAATCTAAACTATGATACCTGATGCATAAGATAAAGCAATATAGATAATTTAGAGCACAGCTATTTCAGATTACCCAAGGTCACCAATTGCCAAAACAAAACCAAAATCTCTGTAGATCTAAAGGACTCCTCACAGTCAGCATTCAGACCAGAACAATCAGCTAAGAATTCCAAAATTCAAGACGAGACAAAAAGAACAGCGCTGACCATTGAGGGGCTCTAAGCCCCTTGGCACAGGAATTGACTTTCTAAGTCTTATACAGCCATGGTGACAATGAATGAACAAATAATTTAACATAAGCTTAATGTAGGTCTTTGGGTTTATTTAGAGTGCATCGGAAAGCATCGTTTCACTGACTGAGAGCTATATTCTTCAGGGGGACAAGCTGTTCAGTACAGAACATGCCAATTAATGTAGTAAGGAAACTTACCAGAAGGAATAACCCAAATTAAACGTATTATAATGGCAAACAGAGATAAAAGTCATTAAATACAATTTTACATATATTTATATTATATACAATACTTACATATGTAAGTATTGTTTTTACATAATACACATGTATATATTCTTTCTTCAGACTACCATTTGAGCTCAGATTCCCATCTCCTCTATGTCTTTCCTAAAGATATAAACTACCATTAATCTTGACAAGTTTGCGTGAACTGGAATATTAAACTCTGTGCAAAAGACAAGACATTAGTCTTTTGGGCAAACTGTCTCCAAATTTCATTTTGATAGTCAAAACTTGACTTTTCAGTTTGAACTGTTATTTCATTCTGTTGGCAGACCAAAGAAGATAGAAAGGCACAACTGTGTAAAGTAAAAGCCTGAAACTATTATTACATCTTAATAACATAGCAAAGCCTGCAAAAGAATATAAATTCACTGATTCCATTGTCCTTGCCCTTTTGCCCCCAAATGGGAACATCATTTCTTTCAGAGATTTCATATTTTACTTCTTTCATGTCTTTGTTGTGAAGCTCTATTGATTTTTTGCCACCTTCTCCATATGATGTTAACCAGCTTTTAGAATAACATATAACAATTTAGGGCAGTAAGTAAAAAAATACATCCAGCTGAAATTACAGAGGGATTTTCAATAGAGAGACCATAATTACCCAAGACACAAGTTGGCTTGTATACTGGAGCTTACAAAACCATCTTTTGGAAAGAAAAAAAAAAAAAAGCCCTGTGACTTTTATGCCAGCCTGGATCTGTGTGCAACTTTAAGCTTGTCACTATTTCCAGTTTAAATGGACTGTATTTTTTCTTTGTACATTTGTGAACAGTTTGCGTGTTGGACTACACAAACAGCTTCCAAGGTGTCTCAATATTTCTTTACTTATTTAATATGGACTGGCAAGCCTGAATTACTGGGACATAACATAATGTTCAAGTGATGTCTTGGAGCAGGATCACAACTATAGCAGCAATACCTGAAGAGTCAGTTCGGCAAGCGTATCTCCGCTTTAGAGAGCGAGGTCTACTCAAGAGAGTGAAATCTGTCACTGCAGTCTAGCAAAAAATCCCAAGCGTCCCTGCCACCAGAACAAAGTAATAAAATTGGGGTAGATGGCACATGTGTCTTCTCCTTGTGTACTTGGAATCACAGAGTACAAATCCCAGTGAGTGGATGAGCACGCTCAGGAAGAATGTGTCCATGTAGTCTCCTTAAACATCTAAGCGTAAAGGTTATTCTGTGATCACTAGGCAATATGGTTAAAATTACGATGAAGCTGTTTGTTATTGCCCTTCCCCTTTTCTTCCCTGACTTATTTGAGGTTATAGACCCATCTTGGCAGAGTACATTAAAATAAAAGGGTATATAACTCAGTAATCGGTCCTGGGAGCACTTTCCTTCCTAGATTCTGAATTTGAAATATCTGCTGTGCAAGCAGATGTTTATAGAGAGCTGCAAGGAGGAGTTAATGTCCGTATTCACTCCAAAAAGATTATGTAGTTGCATGTAAAAAATCAATTTGCAGAGCTCTACAGAGCTTAAGTATATTACTCCTAGTAAAAATAAAACTCATTGAGCAGAGGACCTGAGGCCAGCACATATATTTGTGCTAAGAATATCACTTTAACTGCACACCAGCCCTGCCTGTGATGTCATACGGAACGTTCACGGATTTCTTCTAGAACTGGGGTCAAAGATATTTATTAGAGTAATTTACTGATTTAATTGAGGCGGAATCTAAAATTAGCCTCTTGGAGAGTGAAGGTCTAATTAGTCTAACCCCATCTAACCCATTCTTGAGTTCTTCAGTATCTTGGAACTCAAAATTCAAAGGAAGACAAAGATGGGGCACAGCTTACGTCAGCATGTCTTTCCCTGAGCTTGAGCACCCAGACATACTCTGTCGATATTTGTGACTGCTGAGTTAAGAAGAACAATGGCATATTTTGGTCCGCAGGGAGCAGAGTTACCCACATGCTTATCCTAGGAAATTTAGAACTAGAATGAAAACCTCAGTGCACTGTTTGACAACGTTCCTTGAACATGAGCTTATGCTTTTCTCATTTACTTGAATTTGAAGGAAGATAATAGAAGTTAATGGAGTTTCATTATTGTAAAGCAATGTAAATGAATCATCCTCCTTGTTTTAACATATGTGAACACAGTCTTCCTCACAAACAAACGTATGAGATCTGCTCAAGTTGTAATGCTGTTTGGCATCTGTGCATATACTGCCAGGGACATTCAGAACCATTTACATTAACAGCAAATATTATTTTTACTCTAAAGAAGGGAACATATCTTCATTGATATTCAGCAAGTGGTGCATTGTTGCAACCAAGATATAATTTACTCACTTGTCTGACTGGATTACATTACTCCATGCATTTTGTAGTTTCATCTGTGAAAAATCGAACTTTGGTTCTGCTGTTGTCATTTCTCATAATTCTTTATAAACAATCTGTGGCAAAAGGAGAAAAAATAGCTCCAATAGAAACTGCTTCTGGGAATGGCATTTGAAAGGATATTATTTAGAGTTAATGAATTAGACTAAGAAGTTTGTCATATTCTTTACATGAGCTGCGAGTCAGACTTTGTATACAAGTATTTCTTCCATTTGTGTACTTTGTAAAGGCCATGACTGACTTTGTTCCCTGGGAACCCTGCAGTGAAAGCATTTGCCTTCAGAAGCACACAGCTTTGTTAGGCAGCATGAGTAATATTTCCAGTTGTTCTCCTCGACCTTTCGGTTTGCTCAGAACCAGCAATGTACCCGCCTGCTGTCATCCCTAGTCAGGGCTCCCTTAACTCAGCATTGCAGCCACCTGAGCAGGGCAGAGCTCAATTTACAGCAAAATCCAGAGGAGTTCAGCCTACACAAGGGTGGTAGGACTGAGCCATTTCTTATTTATAAAATTAGCAATTAAAACTTGAATGCAGTAAAAATGGACAGTCCCAAAAATGGAGGATCGGGGATGCTCTTAAAACTGTGATTTCTTCCTCTTTACTTCCTCTGATGCAAATTTTGAAACTCCCTTTGATGAAAAGAAGATCAAGCTCCAAAACCAGATTTAGCTTCAAAAGATGATTATAGGCTTTCCTACACAAAACTGACTTAAAGTTTTATCTCCTGGGTCTGTCAAGCACAATCTAATTTTTCTTTTGCCTCTTGCTTTTATGCTATCACACGGATCACGCAGTACTTTTTTGTTACTTTTTCCGTGTTACCCAAGCCAACAAAGACATTACTCTTGATAAATGACTATTTAAATTTTAACTGCCTCTGTCGCGTTTTAAAGTATAAAGTGTAACTGGATGTTTTATATACATATAGGAGAAATATTTTTTCTCATAGCCACAGCGAAAAGTTATTTTGTTGAAAATACAGAGAAATTGAATGCAATCCAAATAAAGCATTTTTTAAGTTGAATTCAGCCATGTAAATTTTTTATGCCAAATGAGAACTAAAAATCAGAGGCTGCAAGTAGGGGATTATAATGGAAACCATTTTTCCAGTCTTACCTACACCTTTTGCTGCTATTCATGAATACCATTATCACTCATGTAATAACGGTGAAGTAATCATAATTTTTTCTGGATCAGTCCAAAAAAATTCTCTGTATTATTTCATCTGATGTTAATAAAATGTAAATCATTACATTAAGTTGATAATATTTGTCTGGTTATAGAAAAAATGGACTCAATCTTCTTTCTCCCCACCCTATATAATTAAAAAAAACCCCCAGAAACCAATTTTTAGCCAAGCATTCATCAGAGTACGTATTGTTAACAGGTGTTGTGTATTTCATTTCCCATGCACACAGTGTCGGAATGCAAAACTGTAATACCGCTCCTAGGAACAAGTAGCATAATTAAAATTCTTTGCGAGTTTGATTTCCTGGGTATTTTCTTCCTTTAAAATAACTACATTGTAAACAAGAGCCAATTTCTTAGATTTGATCTATGGGTTGTACAGCTTATACTTCAGGTTCAAAATGGTGATTTAGACAATAATGCATAACAGCTGAATAGTTATTTATAATAGCACAGCACCTGCGGCAGACTGTCAGCTGAAAAAGCAAATCTAAATGCTTTCAAATTCTCTTGTGTATTATAATAGGAGTAGTAGTGGCCACAATAGATACAATAGTTAGGCATGTAATGTAACTTTTGTTTCTGATTGCTTGCCATTTTCTCAATTTTATTCCTTTAAGATTGAAAATGTTTATTATTTACTGTCTGTCCATATGTATTTTAAGAAGTTCCGGCACCATTTAGCTTTTGTTAATTATGGGGGTGTGTCAACGAAATTGCATATTAAATAGAACATCAAACTCTTTTCTCATAATTTCAAGATTTCCCACATTTCCTGGACTTTTGTACATGCATAGTTAACATAACTTTGGGGTTTTGGGTTTGTTTTTTTTTTTCACCTTGATTAATGCTGCTGAGCTCTCTGGAAAAATTGGGTCTGAAATTTTAAAACTAGAAAGACATTTTTCTCACCTTAGTGTGTAGCAGGATTTTCCTATGAGCCTTTTAGCAGCAGCTCCCATTTAAAATTCTGAAATTGTGCATATGCACAGTTTCCTTTTGTATTTGGTTCCCCCCGGATTCAAAAGAGCATTGATCATTTCTATGATGATGTGATAATTCTACAGTTATCTGAAACACATGTTAGGGAGAAATGTAACAGCTTGTTGCAGCAGATCCAGGACCATACACAAACTGTCAGTGTGCTGATGTAACCTCCACCCACAACATGAAGTCCCTTCAGATGCACAGTCCACCAAGCAATGTTCAGATTTCCGTCAGAAGGAACAACTGGTATGTGAATGTACAAGGACCATTCCCAGCATGCAAGCACTCTAAACCTATTAGAATTTTCAAGGCAAGGCAGAGTTTTAACTTCTCTTGTCTATTAAATATCTATAAAAGTACCTATTTACCTTCTGAGTGTTATGAGGTGTAAGATTGGTAATGTGCTTTGAAATCTTCAGTTGCAAGGTGACAGGCAGTGTAAGTACAAGGGTACACTTCTATCAGAACAAGCAAAGTCACATTAGCTGCTAGTAACACTAAAAACATAAACATAAGTAAAATCTGTCTCCAGATGAAAGGAAAAACAGGTTTCAAGGAGCTAATTGCTTTAGAATACAAGCAATAGAAAAAGAAAAGAAAGAAATGACTGGCCTTTGATAGAAATAGCTGTAACGGAGACTAGAAGCAATCCACTTGCTCTGGGGTGATGGGATGATGTCATTGCCAATTAGCATGAGTACTTTGTTTTATAACATCCATCTATTTGATGTATGACCTATTTTAGTGTACAGCTACAAAATCATCTTTGGAGTGCTTCCACTGGAGCCAAGGGAGTTACTCCAGGAATTAGCTTGGCTGGTGAAGTAGTTCATACGCGATAGAAATACTTACAGAAACTTAGTCGGAGAAGAGTAATAGAGATTCATTCTTGCCATAAATCTTCTTGGCTTTGTGCTAATGTTATTTATCCACTCGAGATTGGAAGGACATTGTATAATGTATGCATATTGTGTAATATGGGATAGTGGCTTTGTAATGTAAACTGTCCATTAGTAATGCAAAGCAACTTATTTTCATCTGCTAGATCATTACTGCAAATTTTTCTCCTGGGTTTTGACATGTTATAAATCTTGATGAAGTCAGCATTTGTTCTCTTTATTTTTTACTTCTGTTTGATTCACTCTACTTAAAACATATATAAGCACACTGTGAGACCACTGAGCTTTATGTGATTTCAGTAGGACCACGTTTCCACCCCTAGGAAGTGGCTGATAGCAGTCTAGCTGGGAGAGACTCAGACGCTCCCCTGAGCATCCCTCACTCCACGGTGCCTGTACCACCATAAGACACAAAGGTTTCAAATGGGTTGAAGAGAGAGAAAGCCAAGAGGAGCTGTGGCTGTGGCACAGTGGCCCTACAGCCACCCACTAGCAGGGTGCCAAGGAACAAGGTGTAACGGCTCCTCCCGCATCCCCCTCCCCAGCAGTAACCAGCGTCCCTCTAGAGCGGTACGCACGTCTCAAGTGCATTGGCAGTAACACATGATAAAGCAGCTTTTGGCTGTTTGGAGGATAGCTGACTCAGGGTCTGACTCACATCCCGTTCAGCCTCCCATCCTTCAGTTGCGTGAGCACTTCTTGGCGTTGCTTTTGTAAATGTAGCAGTAAATGATTGCTAGCAGTACATTCCGCCCCTTGCCAGCCGATGACACCAAACCAAATGTGACTGCTTTTGCCAACTCAGAACTGACATCTCAAACAAGTTGCCATGTGGTACGTTTGTAGATACAGGTTCACCTGGATTTATTTCACATGGTCACAATATTTATTTCACGTACTCTCCCTTTGCCAATAAAGAAAAGGTGGAATGAAAGAAGTGGGAGGCTTCTACTCACTCTGGAATGTCTTCAGGTTTGGTGAGAAGACTTGGGCTTATTATTAACCCTTTGCCTATAAGGCCTATACAGTACAGAAAGATGTACTTATCTGGGCCCCTGCCTTGGCCCGCTGCTTCTCATCAGTAAACCTGTCTCTCCGCAGTGCAGCAGCATCTACATTGTTGCACCCAACTCCCTCCCTAGAAGAGCAATTCTATGCCAAGGGAATAGCTTTGCATTCCAATGCCAGGATTATTTGCATGCTCTATATTATTCCGACTACCTTATAAGATAACAATGTTGAAAGAAATAAATGGCCTTGTAGGGCACCTGTCCTATTCCACTTCCCACTGAAGATCCGCAAACACAGCCACCAACAACTCTTCCACACTATTACGCTTTCTCTGTAGTTTAATGTTTTCTTTATCTAGCTGTTGCTGTAGCCTCTATCACCAGCCGTTCAAAGCAGGTGCATGAGAGCACAAGCTTGCTGCTGCAGTTGGCACTTCAGCTAACTTGGTTGCATATAATCACAAGGTCCAGTGATGTCTGTGTCTGGTGTCTCATTGTCATCCACTGACCTCATGGCATAATTTCACTGAATATTCAAAGCTGAACCTACTGGCACCTCAAGACAGTTAGATGGGCAACATTTGTATATCTTTGGAGTCAAGAAAGCTGCAACAAAATCAGTCCAATACACACACAGGTTGGTTATGGCAGAGTGATCCTAAAAATGCAAATAAGGACTTTCATTTCCAGCTCTTAACTTTGCCTCTCACTCATTTTTGTGGTTTTGGCCAAGCCACTAACAGAGTTTTAAAAAGTGATTTCAATATAAAAATAGGCACCCGAGATTTTCAAAAGCATCAAGGCATTAATGTAACTTAGACCTCAAAGTGTTTTTAAAAATCATTGAAGATATGCATCTGAACCTTTCATGCAAACTTAAATTTTCTTTCAAGATTTGTCTCCACTTCCTTCAAATTCTTGATTTCATTATGTAATAATTGCATGTACTTTCCAGATATCTTCTGAGTTCACAAGTATCTACGAAAAATTATTTCATTAATATTTATAAACCACAAATAAAGCTGTAAAGCTTTTTTCCCACAATAAGAATTACTCCCTTAGCATTGCGTATACATATTTGTAGGAGGTATTTGTTGGATTTAATAATTGCTACTCTGTAGGAAGCCCGCAAAAATTAAGGTTTAGCTGACATTCATTTATCCAGGAAATCCTGATTAGTGGAATCTTAAGTAAGAAATATAGAAAAGTAATGCAGTTTTGTATTCTCTTTAGGAATAGGCTCCGGGGATCTAGATTTTCCCTCTTTGGACAAGCACCTCCAGGGAATTTCAACCCAGGAATTAGAGACTTTTGCTTCTTTCTTTCATTCTCTTTCATGCCCACAAGCCATCTCTACTCTTCGAAAACTACCAAATAGCTGGCAAGGGGGTGTCCTTTATTTTTAAATAGTACTTAGCTCTGTAAACAGTTCACTGACTAATAATTACAGGTTAATAAGATAAAAAGCATTAAGCATGCTTTCTGCATGCTTTTCACCCGAGATGAATTCCCAAACACTTCATACCGTCCGTGCATACTGCAGTTTGCCAGATAACCAACTCTAGAGTCATTGCTAACTCAGCTGACTTTCTCTTGTTGCAGCTAGCAAGGATTATAAAAGCTTGTGTATGTATTCCACCAGTGTTTGTGTGATATGACACGTTTTAAATTTAATGTCAGGGTTCAGCCTGTGGTCCAGTTCTATTCACACTAGTGCAGCAGAGCTGCCTTGGGTACATGAGTATCAGTGCCTTAAACAATGACTTCCCTCCCCTGCGGCAAGGATGCTGCCTTGCTCCTTATTGCAAACACATGGACATGGAGGAGTCACTTTTTTAATGCTTTTCTAGTTAGCAGCACCACTCCTTTTTGGCAGGAAGAAGCGATACACCACAGCAGAACAGCCAGCAGCCATGACCAGTTGCCAAGCCTTCCATGTAGCTAACAAGAATGTAATTTTTGGCTTCAGGCTACAGAAGATGTTAAACCCGCCCCTTTGCATCTTCCCCCTCACTCAGAGGGGAAATGCCTTTCTTCTGCCACATCTATTACGGAAGGTTTGATGAATGATGGCCCTGTACTATCTTGTATTTACATCAAAGTGGCAGAATCATATTGACTTGTTATCCCATACCATTTGACGGTAGTCACTGCGCCACTGAATCCCCTATCTTATGCGACCATTTTGAGCTTGACAAGCTGCCTGAAAGCAAACTGACACCAGATATTCTGAAAGCCTTATTCACTTCATATAGATTAAAGCAATATAAGCCCATAGGTTATATTTGACTATTGGAGATAAATAGTTTGTTAGCAATAATCCGTCATATTTCAAACTATTTGGCAACAGGCAGAGAAACTCTTAAAAAATGCTATAATTATAAGGCTGAGTAATTTCATTATATTTATTTTAATAGTATGTATTTTAAAGTGCCCTCTGGGAGCAAAAAGATGTTTGTAGAGATAAAGCTGTAGGGAGTAATACATTCATGCCAACACGTGTAGCTGAACCACCAATTTTGTTTTATTAATTTAGTTGCTGGATTTGTTCCTGATATCTACAGCTGTATTATCCCCTCATAGAGGTGGATGAGTGGGCGGAATGAGGTTGATTACAATTGATTTAGTAACCAAAGAGTAATTTTTTCCATTGTTTGTTCAGCACATTACTAAACATGTGGCTTAATTACAGTTGCCTTGTGTTTTTTTCAGTCTGGTATTGCTTATTTTACTGAGACACTGATTTATGCAAAATATTAATTGAAATAGAAAACAGACTTACTATGAGAGCTGACATCCATGAAAACATTAGTTACTCATATTTTGCACCCAGCCTATTGGACTTGCCAGGGGGATCGGTGTTTACAGTTTAATTTGGAACAACACAGGCTCCCTCCTTCCAGAAACAGTGGTAGTGCATGTACCGCATCCTGGGGAACGGGTCAGAACTTTACTTTTCCCAGCAGCTGCAAAGGGAAATCCTCAGAGTTCTTCAGTCAAAGTCTCAAAAATGTGCTGAGGTAGCTGTTCCATTTCAGTGTGATTGCAATAATTGTATGCAAATGTCTCATTAAAAGTAATTCAACTTTATATAGCCATAAATAGGCTACGATGCTGTTGTAATGTGTTTCCAGGTCATTAAGTAGTATAATAAAGATTCATGGATTCTCTCAATAGGTTAGGTAATCAAAAAGCCCACCAACCCCCTCCCCAAAATCAAGCAACTATACATTGAGAGATCTTGTTTTGTTTTCAGAATCATCTTTGTAATTAATCTGTTTGGAATAAATAATTCACTAAATATAAATAGAAAATAATGTTCAGTCACAGAACTAATAACTCAATATATCCAGGAGGAATGTTTATATATCTCATTTCCTATTCAGGATTTTAATTCAATCCATTGAATTTCGCTGTCTCTTTTTCATAAACCAAATCTAATACACAATCAACTTTATAACCAGATAGTCAGAATGCAGAATTAAATGGTTTTGCAGAGAGACACATAAAATCCTTCCAAATATTTTTAGGAAAGAGTATGAGAATTTTGTAATCTTCACTACCCACTAATAGGATTCAGATATCCACTGTGAAATGATCCAAGTATTTCCTGGGTAACAGCCTTTGCGTTATAATATTAATGTTTTAAAAAAAATACATAGCTAATGCACATCTCTCTACACTGCAGAGATAGTCATAGAAACCAAGACTAGACAACGAGGGGAAAGCAAAAGCGAGACACAATATCAAAGTCAGCAGAAATGGCAGAGAGAAGGGTTCGGATACCACCACCACATCCAAGACCCTGGCAAGAATAAGAAACATGGAGCAAATCCAGAAGTGAATTTAAAGTTTGGCCTATGAGGAGGTGGGGTCTGGATACACAATTTCTCAGTGGTGTCATTAGGCAATTAAAATACATCTGCATGGTGGTACACACTGCAGGCGCGTTATTGCCTCCTGCATTCCCCTCCGCCTGGCCCAGGTTTCACTGAGAAGATTTTCTTTTGCTTGGTACTTAAAACTAAGATAGGAAAATCAATGGGTTTCCTAATAAGAGCGAGAATCCTAGACATTGTTGTGGGGCCATAAAGGAGTGTTAAAATGGATGCATGGTACTTTTTTCCCTTAGTTTAACCTCCAAAGATTTTCAAGGGTTCAGAAACGGGAGGAAGTACAGCTAGATGCAAAGGAGAAAAAGAGGAGAGAGGAGGCAGGAGGGAGGAGAAGGGTTGAAGTTTTGGTGACTTTTTAACTTCAGTAACAAAGGAGAAGATGACAGTACAAGGTTGTGGGGGCATCAGGAGAAAAAAGGGACAAGAGGCAGGGGAGGTATGGAAGATACGGTTATCCTCCTCACTGAAGTTAGCTAGAACAGGAGATGGCCACTGTAAGTGCAAGGTACTATTAGACATATGGTTACTCTTAAATGGCAACCACTGTGCATACTGTCTCATTTGTTTCTGCCTCCTTTCTCTCCCAAGCTGTCATGGAAACAAACCAGAGACAGTAGTTTCAAATCCTGAACGCTTTCAGCGGCAATTTCAGGTGGCATAACGTACCTGATCCCTGCACTAGTGACTGTAGGTGGGCACCGGGCAGGTTGTAAAGCGAGGCAGTACCCTGGTAGCAGCAAAAGCAGCTGCCACAGCCCCTCACTCACCTGTTTCTGCTCCAGGTCGGCCCCTACAGATTCCCAAGCTCTTCCCTTCCATGTCCAGCCAATAGTAGAACTACATTTTCCCCACACTCCCAAGAAATCTTAAAGCCTGTTGCTCTACAACTACCTGAAAGGAGGTTGTAGCGAGGTGGGGGTTGGTCTCTTCTCCCAAGTAACCAGCGATAGGGCGAGAGGAAATAGCCTCAAGTTGCGCCAAGGGAGGTTTAGACTGGACATTAGGAAAAACTTCTTTACTGAAAGAGTGGTCAGGCCTTGGAACAGGCTGCCCAGGGAAGTGGTGGAGTCCCCATCCCTGGAAGTATTTAAAAGACGTGTAGATGAGGCGCTTAGGGACATGGTTCAGTGGGCATGGTGGTGTTGGGTTGACGGTTGGACTTGATGATCTTAGAGGTCTTTTCCAACCTTAATGATTCTATGATTCTATGATTCTAGAGCATAGCAGTGCTTGCCTTCTCTGTGAAGGGCTGACTGCAGCTGCAGTGTTTACGCAGCTCACGACTCAGTGTTGTAGCCTGGAAAGGGAACAAAAAGAAGGGCACAGAGTTACAGAACTACTCAAGTGTAGTCAGCTCAGAACAGATGCCAGGCACAGGGGGACAAGCCACCAGGTCTCCAAATGAGGCATCTTCTCCTCCCTGAGGAAGTTACAAGCCAAGGAGCTAAACCTGAGCAATTCCCAATCTGGGCAGCTGCTAATGAAGTTCATGGGTGATCAGCAGCACTGACAAGCTGGTTTTGTAAACCTTTGAACACTGTTTTCAAAAAGTCTTCAGCTATGGAGACTTCCCTATGTTAGTGTCTTGCATCCTCCAAAGGTTTGTAGCAGCCTATTAAACATAGTCTTATAGTATGATACACCCCTAAACCTTTCCTCCTCTTGGAATGGAATCACAGCATGAGGCAAGATGTGATTCAGTGATACAACATGCATAGTGACAATTTTCCAGAATGCAATTATAGGAGAAAAAATCCAAACCCATCACAGTCACCCTCACATAGGACCTTGGAAACCTGAACCAACAGAAGAAAAATAAGCCAACAGAGAAAGAAAAGGAAATAAACAACTCCAAAATGAATTGTTAATTCAAGATTGCAATATAATCTGTATAAAATATTTAAGATGTTTTCCTATTTATTTCTGAACCTATAGTGATTAAAATGCAGCCATAATACACTGTGTTGCTCTTTTTTTTAATCACAAATGCAATTTTAAGCAAGTAGACAAACTCTAGGAAATTAAAGTGAATATTTATGTCCATATAAACTTCTTAATGGCAACATTCTTGCTGTGAGCACAGCAGCTGAAGAGGGTGGATTAAATTATTTTGGCCAGATCCTGTAACTATTGTTTTCATTGGCAAAATTCCCACTGACTTAATGGGAGCTGGATTAGATCCTGACTTGAATAAAGTACAATTCTCAGATGCATATATAACAATCACTGGTATTTCATCCATACACTCTAGTTTTCATGTCTGTTTTCCCTCTGTGAGTTTTACTAATGCTCTGAAAACACTAATCAGGTAAACTATATACCAGTGATTAAAGGTGTGCAGTCTTGTGTTTCCAGGATTTAGGAAAATTTGTGTTTTACTCACATTTGGACTCAGAAACCACAGTCTGAATGATATCCAGCCTCTTGAGTACAGAGCTTCAAATCTTGGTATGTTTAGTTCCTCCTCTTGCAGGCTTTGCAGTGCATATGAATAGCGTTTATTTAAAAGGCTAGGGAATTACAACACATTTGGCAGTCAGCAGATGCTATTGGTATGATATTTTCCCTCTCTCTCTTTACCATTTGCATCATTCAGGAATATTCAGAGCATCCTGGATAAGCTAGGAAGCTCTTGGGCTTCATTCCCTCTGTCTTGAATGATGATCTCATACAGAAGAGAACAAGAGGACAAGGCTATTCTCCGAGCCTCCAGAAATTTTAAGAGGACACATTAATGTACAAAGGACACTGCCTCATCAGAGGTCTTATATTAGAAGTAGTAATTCCATCTCCCTAGACAGTGTGCTTCAGTGACCGCAGTTCTTCAGGCAGATACCGCTCAGCGTCCTGCGGAATGTGGGACAGCCGCTGGCTGTCACACCAGAGTTCCACTTCAGAGGGACCTTGTCCTGGCACATACATCTGACTTTGCTGTTCTCAGCAAGCCACTTTTAAAGATCACTAAGTGTGTGCTCTGTAACTGTTTGCATGTACCAGATGTGAAGTCTGATGCCTAACTACCTGACTTCAGATGTACATACAGCTCCAAGAAAGAGAGAACAGCCCTGGAAGGAGGCTCAGTCAGAACACCGAAGTTCAAGCTGTCCTTTAAGATATCTTGTTCCTAGAAAAAAACATAAGCTGAAGTGGTGAGCCTGAGAAGTTGCCAGGACCGCCAGAGCTAATGGGAATTAGTAACTGTGTACTCCATATGCTCTGAATCAGGCTCTGGTTTTGCATACACAGAGGGGAGTGGGTTTTCTAAACAAGTACTCCAACTCTGTGGAGATTTATCTGTGATTACTAGTGGCCCATCTTTGTTTCAGTTTGGGAAAACAATGTTACTCTAAAATGACAGTGTAATTTCCTATGCAGAGGCTGTTTCTCTGTATGACTCATCTATGTATTGTATTCCAAGATGTAAGTATGAATCATAGATAACTGATAGAAAAATGCAAATGAATCCATTAAATTTTTTTTTTATTATGCTTTAAACAGAGCAACTTTTTTTTTTTTTTCTCCTGACTGTGAAACTTACTGGAAATAAATTGGACCAAATCCAACTGAGAAATCTTTGCATTCTGTGAAGCCGCAGGGTTTTTTGTTGTTGTTTCAATGGCGCTGGGGATGTGGGGGTGGTTGTTGGGGGGGTTGATTTTTTTTTTTTTTTTTTTTTTTTTTTTTTTGGGGTGGGGGGGGGGGGGGGGTGTGTGGGGGGGTTTGTTTTTTTTTTTTTTTTTTTTTTTTTACTGAGAGTACAGCTGAAGCTTCATGGCAGATGTCATTAGCAGCAATGTAGTTAGCTTTTTTTTTTGGTTTGTTTTAAATGTAATAAAAGGGATGAAAAAATTGACTGTTGATAGTTATTATTAGGTATCAGAGTAATGGGCTGTAGGTGAGAATCTATATACAGTAATTCCCGGGTTAATACCTAGCATCTAATGAATGAGTAACAGATTTGAGAAATTCACTGCAGACCTGTTTTAAAGAGAATAACTTGCTGTAGCAGGTTAACCCTATAGCATAAGGGAGTAGTTTAGTTATAAGAATGGAGAAGTCACTTATGGTGGGGAACCTTTGAGAGGAGCAGATTGTGAGCACCAGCAACACTGAGGCAGTTCTCAGGCAGAGTGCAAGAACGAGCCAGCCGAGAATCAGGTATTCTCTGCCTGACGCTGTTACTGACGGCGCCTGGAGTCCCACAGGGAGAGAAGCCAGGGAACCCATGGCCCTGCAACAGGTCTTGGGACCATCTCTTCAATCTCCAGGGATGCCTGCGAGGAAGAGGATGGTCATAGTTAAAGAAGGATGTGTGGCATGGCTGGAACAATTAAGCTAACCCATTGATTTCTCTTCTGGACCGTGCCGCCTCCTCTGCAGTACAGGGAAGATATGTAATTCCAAAACCTGTATATATCTATGACTGAACTGTATATATCTATGATTGAACTGTTTTGGTATCCGAATCTATTTAGTCTCTGCACTATCATTTGGTCTTAAACTGTGACACTGGCATCAACTATTCAATTAGGACTGCTTTGAACTTTAAGGAGTGCAGAACCAAACCTGTGGGTCTAATGAAAGCTGCCAGATGAACAATATTAGATACAGAAACAAAGGCCTCCTAATTTCCAGTGCTGGAATTTTACCATAGTTTTATCTTGTCTCAGAGCTTTTGTCCATCACAGAGAACCCAAATTAAAGTGTGTGGGTTTTTTGATATATTATTTTCTGTATGCTGCTACTTTTCCTATTTTAAGACCGTAACTCTGATTCAGAAGAAAAGAGACTATTATGCCTGGCATAATGACCAAAACTCAAAATACCTTTTCCTGGAGTCCCTGGGGCAACAGGACATTTATTCCTTTGATGAAACTAAACTGACAATGTCAGCTTAATATTCTCCCATAAAGAGATTAGGATAGCTTGTATTTAACTGTATTTTGGGATTCAGTAAATGTCTACCTGTCCAAACCTCTGCTTTCTGGAAGGACTATTGCTAGATCTGATTCCTTATAAGTAGACAAATTTTATAAGGTAACTGCCAAAGTAAGAAAACATAAAAATGCAGTGCTAGCTCCATTATTTACTTTATGCTTTTTGAGACGTTATGTCCTGAAGTGAAAAACAAAATGTAAACTTCATAAATCTCAAAATCTATAATTAAGAACAACACCTGACAAGATTATTTTTTTCCAGCTGACAAATAAATGTCACTTTTAAAGGAATCTTCCACAGAGTGATAAAAACAAGCAAAGGGGAAAAATCGTTCTGTCTTCATTGGTAGAAAACACGGAGGGGTTTTTGATAAGTACTTACAATGACTGCACTGTTGACTTGGTGTACACATCAAAAGACTGACAGACTTGATTCATGTTTCTGTGCAATACAAACAATGACACAGAGCCAGATCTGAGCAGCTCTCAGCAAGTAATTGAAGGTAGCGCAAAGAGATTCTGAAGAACTAGCGGTGCACAGTTCTACTGTTAATAAAAAGAATTGCAAGCTAGATATGCACATCGCTATTTCATATTTTTCTTCAGTTATTTATTTAATATTTAAAAGTCCTTTTTGCCTTGGGTCAGGGACTGTCAGAGGCTAATGTACAGTTACTCTAAAAAGCACCCGTTTCTTGTAGCTGGTGGGGCATTTTTGCACTAGCTGGTATCAGTTTACACAGGTGATCTGCCTCCTGTTGCTACAGAAGTGAAGATGCCTTCGCAAATAAATAGACCTTGACCCTGTACACTTAAAGGCAACAGAACTGGAATGTGTCTTGCTTGATTAGATATAGCTGTGGTGGTTCTCCTTAGTAATTTCTGGTTTTGGAGTACAGTTCTAAATAATACAGTACAAGCAATTCTGTTTTTAAATATAATACTCTCTTCACTGGTACCGAGGCAAATGAATAGGGAATTACTAGCATCATAGCAAATTACGCTAGGTCAATACATAATGCTTTCATTTTCCAGATGTCTGAATTCAAGTCATTTCCTGTAAAGATGTTCATATGTATTCCAAATTAATAATGCATTTTCTTGTGACATCCTATGGAAAACTATGCTAGTATATAATTCATACTGAAGTCAGAGGCACTACAGATTTAAACCCAAGAAACTCAGGAGCATATATATTGGGGGGGGCTTGATAGAAGGATAAAAACTAATACTTTTTTTTATTCAAAATTCTTTGCTTTGGTCACTAAACCATGATTAGTTCTGTGTTCACCTCCAACATGCCTGATCTTAACTTGTTTAGGTCAACTATTGTCCGCAGATCCTTGGGAAAGGTGGGGGGGAAGGGAGTCTTACTTGAAACAGAAGATATTTATAAGGTTAAGTGCTCTGATTGCAGCTCTGCTTAGGAATATAAAATTCTAACTGCCTTGAAGTTCAACATATCTTAAAGTGGGCATTAAAGTAATTTTTAAAGTGAAAGAAGAAAGAAATCAACGGCTTATGAAAATGTTTTATTTAAGCTGTCTTTTCACCATAAAGGTGTGAGTTTTTACTAAATATACTAAGGGTCATAGAAAAGTTTCCCTTGACTAGAAAATGCAGCCCAGGGCTGCATTTAAAAAGATGAGGTTACATATTTGGAATCTCTTCTAGCTTACATCATCATTTAAAGCCAAGATAATTTAGTTTCAAAATTTTTATTGAAATCAAAATTTTGTCCAGGTGTTTTCTGTTCCTTTAGGAATTTTTATGCTCATTTTCACTGAAAATTAGTTTAAGCAAGTCTCTGATTTGAGAGCTCTAGCGTTTTAATCTGTGAAGAACTCATTCAGATAGCCCATCCAGGAAAGAAAAGCAATAATCACATCTGGAGGCAAAGCAAGCATAAATCGCCGTGCTGGCAACCAGCCAAGACAGTAGGGGACAAGTGTAAAAATATTACTGAAATGGCAGTACAATATTCTAACCACACGCTGTTAACAAGACAAAACAAGGTTGAACATTATTTCAATTGTCACAGATCATTGCATATGAGAAGGAAAGAAGAGTGGGGACTTGCAAACGGAGGGTCAAACTCAGTTGTGGAATAACAGCGAGCAAATCCTTTGAGAGACAATAGGAAAGTAGCACTTCTTTACATCAAAACCACACTTAACCCACAGGTATTCCAGTTGGGAAGGGTTAAGTATTGAGAAGTTGGTATTTCCAATAAATGCTTTAACATTACGTTCCTGCTTTAAAATACAACCACTCAAGTTCAAAGCAAATCAGGCTGGAATGGTAGAGGGCACTTGGAATGCTACACACACCGGTGACAGTTCAGTTTGTCATCAAAAAGCAAATATAACTGTGTGAGATGAATGCCAAAGCACTTCATTATGTAAAGATTTACATGATGCATAAAATTATCATCAACTCCAGTCCAGCTCAAGAATCCATTATTTTAGACATTGCTCAGAAATAAAAGGGGTAACCTTTGCCACAAAAAGCAAGTTTTAAGAAATAATTTTTAAAATAATAATTAGATCATCAGGCAGGTAAATTCCCCAGTGATAACCTTGCAAGCTGCAATATCAAATGCCATCTGACATGATATCCATCACTACCCTCACATAAAAAAGAAGTCCCTGTGATTGCAGGCAGACAGAAAAACGCTGACTTTCTGAAAGGGATGAGACCTCAAGTACATGACACGGAAGACAAGCAAGAAGTAATAAACTACTTCGAAGCACTGGATGACAATGTATTATAGGTCTTGCAAGACTCATCTCCATGTTTCAAGCCTAATGAAATGAAGCTGAATTTTTGCTCAGAACTTATTTACAAGGTTCTAAACTATTTTAGATGCAAACGCTAAACACAGCAAATGGAAATCAGTAATGTGATGAGCTTTCCACTTAGGGATGGAATTCTGAGAGAATTTATGACTGATACCAGCTGTAATAGACTGGAATTGCAACTAAATATTGAAATTATGCTTGAAGAGCAGCCACCATTTCTTTAGATTCATATGAAGGCCAAGTGAGCCATGAATTCAAATTCATCAGAAATGTGTACCTTTGATATATGGTTAAAGAGAAAAGGAGTTTTCTGTAAATGCCAAGAAAATGATTAGGCAACGTGCAATGTCAGAAAGAATATGGCGACTTGAAATATCATTGTATGAGTAATATTCATTATAAATGGCCTATTTCTATCATAGAGCAAATGTAAGACCATGTAAAGGTAAACCTATGGAAACAGGCAGTTCTAGTTGCATTCAAGTCAGCTGGATGCAAGCCAGTTCTCGGCAGTTGCGCCAGCTTGGTATCAGGGCCACGGAGAGGAAGCCTGACTATGATTGCCAGATTGGCATTTGCTTAGGCATCAGCTTGGGCGGTGGGGAGAGCACACGCCGGGCTACCTACACTTGGCCATTTTGATACTTTCTGAGATGACCAGCAGACAGATTCCCATATGCGTACCCCGCCCTAGAAAAACCCCAATTACAGCACATTTCTGTGAAGGTGAGAAACCTTACGATGAGAATCCCCGAGTTCAGGGAAGCAGAAAGGGCAGACTTACAGACAGCATTAAACAACCAACTAACACAGGTGCCAGGCCTCCAGGTACGATTGCCACCTCCTGATATCACAAAACAGGTTTGAAATCAATTAGCATAAATGGATCCAAATTGGGAGGAGATTAATTTTGTGCCGTTGCCTTACCACCTAAAGCCTCAGAACTACTTGGATGATACTAGTTTCCTGAAGAGAATCTTTTTGTGCACACTTCTGCTGTTTCTTGCCAGGGCCAATAATCTGTTTAGAAATTATTCTGTCTGTAAAGCGGGAAAGCATTACTATGTGATAGCTTTCAGCTTGGTGACCGCCTTGATCTTGATACCACACTTTGAACAATAGCACACAATACAAAAAGTAAATAGATTTTCTTTTTCCTTAGCATAGAAAGCGTATCTTGATACCCAAGGGCTAACGGTCACTGTAAGGCAGATCCCCCTATGCTATAAATCCCATAAATCTAGTTTCTGTAGAAGGAAACCACTGTACAACACACTCTTTGGAGGAGGTCTAAGAGGAGGAGATAGAAGATTCAGAAACAAATTCGAAAGCCAGAGGAAAAAAAGCTTAAGAAGTTTGATGAAACAGGATGAAAGCCCGATTGATGAGACACATTACTTCTATTCCTGTCAGCTTAAAGAAATTTGCTGAAGCACAAAGTACATATAGTTGGCAAAGGAAGCATGCAGTTAGCTGCCTGATGAGAAAGGGAGGCAGAGCATTCATCCTTTCTTCTGTTAGCCAATAGTTAGCAGTGGTGAGACTTATTTAATCTTGTGTTTTCTCTGCGAGCAGATAAAATTGAATGGAATTATATTCTGTGCTGCTACCCTGCGCTTGTGAGGCGGCACTAATAGGGTACCGTCACTGCTTGGGGCAGCTAGCCTTCTGCGCTGCTGCTGGAGGGCTAGTCTCCCTAGGGTCCTTATGGTTTTCCAGCAAGTAGGAGAGAAGACACAATAAATTGCTCTGAGCTGGCATGTGTGTGTGCGTGTTCCTGATTTCAGTTTTACGAACACAAGATAGCTGTATAAAGCAGACCATGCAAATTCTCCTCTAAATATCAACCTTCTCCCAGCCATTTCCATTCCTGCCTCTTTCTCTGAATTGCATCAGAGTGCTATAAGCATATTCTTTTTTGTGTCACATAAAAACAAAACACTGTGTTAAAACATTTTCATTACCAACGGCCTCTTAAAAGGTTATTTTGGAAATCCATTTTGATTTTCCAATACTTTGTCCCTTCCTAATTCTCCCCCTTCCCCTACCACAGCTTTACAAGTCTGCTCACACTCACTTCTAACTCTTTGTCTCGCAGCCAGTTTGTCCATGATGTAGACGATAAGGGATTATTCAGCAGAGCACAGGGGCCCCCACCCATACTCTTTAGAGCAAGTTAAGAAAGATGTTAAGAAACTGCTCTCTCTTAACACACGGTCACGGTTTAGAGTGAAAAATAACAACTGCCTATAAAACAAAAGAACTCTTTAGAAAAATGTAAGATGGAAGGCTGGCTGGAAAGCACATTTTCATGTTTGCAAGCTTTATTTGTTTATTTATTTTAACTCAGCTGGGAATGAAACTCGTACACGTGAGGAGTTCCTCACACTGGGGGAAGCTCAGCAAAGCAGATACTAGCATCAGTTCTATAACTGCTGATAGCAGCAGGAAGCTGATACACCGGTTTCCTAGTCCAAGCAGCACCCCCAGAACCTGACTGAGGGCTCTGCCATGAGCCTGTGCACCTCCAGCCTGGAGGCATGAGCTCCAGAGCTTGGAGAGCGCTCCAGAGCTGGGGATCTGGGTATGTCTCAAAGCCAGGCAATCCTGGTTTGGGCAACACCTGCCCTCCATCGGTGGAAACTACTGCTGAGGAGCCTTCAACAAGATGAGGAGCACAGCAGGCTCAAGTCATCTTCCTTCTGCCCCCGTCTTACCCCCAAATATCCCTGAGAATAGGTAAGCACTGATTTTCTCTCACCAAGAAACTGTACAACAGGAGAAATCTGTGCCTATCGTTTTCTCCACTTTGTATGTCTAGAATAGTCTTCTGGGTGTTTCACCTGGTGGAATATCTGACCATACTGCCAATATCTGAGTATGTTCATCAATCATAAAAAATAAACCTGGTTACGAACTCAGCTACATGTGACAATAATGCCAAACTAATTAGATTCTTAATAGAAATTTGCCATATTCTATCACTTTGCTTTACTTTCAATACCTGATTCCGATCTTATGCCAGTTCTGCACTGGCACAACTAGTTTGACTTCAGTGGAGCTAATGCTGATTTGTAGCAGCAGGCAATCAGAGTAAGGCTCTTATTTCTCCTTGGCAATGTGTCCCTGGGGAAAGCTTGTCCATCTCCAGCAGCTGTTGCTTTGCTACATCTGTCTAACTTTCCTTTTTAATGTCCATTTTTTCAAGGTTTTTTTATGTCAATCAGTATGAGATAACATCATTCAGTTTTCCCTCTTGCAATCAAGTTTTAGCAATCACAGCCAGATGTTGTTTTCATTACAACCCCAACCCCTTTTCAATAAAGTTTCAATGTTTAACTATCAAAAGCACTCTTTACTTTCCTTTCAATTGCCAGTTCTTAATGCTTTCATAATCTATTTCACCCTACATCCTGTCTGTCTACAAATATGGCATGTTTGATCACCCCGAGTGTTTGCCTTTGCATTCTTTTCACTTTCTTTTCCTGTTTCTTCTGCAGAGTGTACTTTATCGTCAAACCAGGTCAGTCCAAAATACTACAATGCATTTCTCTGTCTAAAGGTGTTTAGAGATCATTAGATAGCAGGTGGGGGAGGGCAGATGGAGGCAGATGAAAATTTATCGATTTCAGGATCTGAACTTTAAAGAACTGCTTGATCCTTTTCTTTCAAAATTCTGCACATATTGAGGAGAGATATAGTTGATATATTCAGTATTATACTCTGTGTCTATAGGGATAAGTTCCTTCACAACCCAACCTGCATTTGATTTTTATGTTATAAAATACAGACAGTTTGGCATCTAAGGAAATGTTTCTATAGGGATGAAAAAATAAAATACTTTAAACAAAATCACCACCTCCACATTGTACATTGCTCAGGGGCTCTTATGTGGCTACATAGTTGTGCTAACAAGAGGATATAATCTTACTCATGGAGGAAAGTAAGAACAGAAGGTCAAATTCCTCTCTGCAGAATGAGGGGTTTCACGTGTACAGCCAAGGTGTGAGGAATTCAAGTAAGCCTAGAGCAGGCATGGTGAACGAGTAAGCAGAATAAAATTTATCTGAATGATTCCATGAACTATGTAATCATTTCTGTCTTGAGTGCAGGCCAGGTTTGCTCTCACCAGTTCTGAAGCACGGAAAGGAGGAACCAGGGCCAAGTCTTTACCATTGTGTATTTGCCAACTCATAGCAATTGAACAATGACTACGCTTTCCTGAAGGAGCCGCCTGGCTCTTAGAAATGTAGGTTAGTGGAATGTGTGTCAGATATAAGAAAGGGCTTTCAGAGCTAATCCTGTTTTCAATTTGGTTGCAACTTTAATTCCCAAATGGTGCTATATGTGAGCAGATCTTCATCATATATTTCCTCTCTGCATGT
>NW_009233078.1:0-2628 GCF_000690835.1 Fulmarus glacialis | reverse complement strand
GCTCCGCCTGCGCGCAAGCGTCTCCGCCGTGATGGAGTTCAAAACGCAGGCGCGCACGCACACAGATTTGAAAGTCCTGCGCCGCTTTCGAGCGAAGAGGCTTCCAGCGACAGCAACATCACTCCTAGTCCGTAAAATTAGGGATTTATCTCGCGCTTTTTTTTTTTCCCCTCCATCTAAGGAAAAAAGGTGTTGCTATATATAAAACCTTTACTACAGAGGACATAAAAATTGCTTTGTGTGGAAACAGGTCACATGTAAAATGCAGTGCCGGCTTGCAGAGCAGAAAAGACAGCTTTCTGCAAATAACCCGAAAGTCAGGAAACTCACACCTATAGCACCTGGCAGTGGGGGAGAAGGGCAACTCCCAGCCGTCTTGTTTGGAAGCGGGAATTATAGTACACAATACAGTGGCTGAGAATGCAGCAAAACCTACGGTTTGTTTAATCCATTTCAAGGGTTCTGACAGAAGCATAAATCACTCCCTGCACTTTGCCTTTTAGTCTCCTGTAGATAACTGCCCTAGCTCTTTTGAACTTTGTTCCGGCTGTTTTGTTGGGAAATAAATGCTAACGCTAGATTAAACGTTTCAGGTAGCTTCATCTTCTGATTTCAGGAAAATAGTGTTAATAAGGAGCTTTGATGTTGTTTCACTTTCAGACTGTATGCCTTAAGGCAGAAAAACGCATAAAGGTAGCTAAGAAAGTAAATTGCCAGAAGCGAAAAGCACCCTCCCTTTCAAAATCCTGTAAGTACTCCTCTCTCCTACATCAAACCGATCCTATGCAGAGGAGCACCTAGTCGGTTTGAGATTTCCTGGCTTCTGCAAACATCTCTCATTTCAATGCCCACACGACGATGCGTGCGCCTGTGTTTACGTGTATGCACTCTGCTACTATCAGTTGTTAAGGAAACTGAAGGTTATGGGGGGAAATACGAAAGGCTCATTGCAATAGCTGCTTTTTTCCTTTTCTTTTTTTTTCCCCCCTCATAACAATATAAAACCCCATGGGGAAAAGAATCCTAGAGGTTTGCGGTGAGGAGTAAAGCCGATGCAATGTGAGCAGGGAGCTGTAGACCTCCATCACGCTGAAGCAGCCCAGAATAAAAGTTTCGCATACTGTACATTTGGGGTCTTTCTAGCTATTCTGCCAGTAGCCTCCTTCCATTCTGTCGGGAGCCCAGCACATCGGCAGGGCAGATTCCTCGCACACAATCAATACATTTTGCATAACACGAGTCTCTCTCGCACGCTGGTTCTCTCTGGCTCTCTCTCTCTGCCTCCCGTAGGTGGACGGGGTTTCTACACAGGGCTTTTCTTTTAAGAAATTAGCGCCGACGATAGAGAGTCTCAAAAGCACGCCGTGCGCGGTGGCTGGTGCTAGTCACCGCTTCCTCAGGTCAGGAATTTCGCTGGAGCCCACCACAGCAACCTTTCAAGCATGCGGTTCGGTTTCAGACGGGCACAGCTTGCCTCCCTCCAGTCTCTCCTCTTTAAGCACCCCCCCGCCTTCTCCCTCTCTTTCTATTCCTCTTACAGCAGTGCTTTAATAAAGTCACATAAGTGATTGAAATTAACATAAATCATTATTAGTTATTAGGATTTGCTCTAAATTACTCTGTGAATATAACGCCAAACCCCATCTGCCACTCCTGCTCTAGCAGCAATAGATTGCAGATAAAATAAATGTCCTTACCCCATTAGAATGTTCCTGTCTCTGTAGCCAAAAGCCAAACAAAAGCAATAAATACAGAGCTTTTTTCTCTCCACTATTCAGCTGTGACTGTTTTCATCAGCTCTTCCTCTAGAAAAGCTCGATAGCTGCCTGAAAATATTGCATTTTATATCACCAAAGGGCGATTAATATTGCATTAACTGTATTTAACATTTTTTAAGCGCGAGTAATCTGAAATGAGTAAGTTTCTGTTACTAAATACGGGGGATGTCAGAGCTGGTGAAAACAGCTTAAAATATCTGTATAAACAGATTATTTGTTTCATACTTTGTATTTTTATAATGTTATGGTATAGTGTGCTCTGTTTGAAGTAGAAGAAGCCATGCTAATGGTCTGTTTAAAGTATTCTGACACTGTCTGGAGACATCCAAGTCTCTGCCTTCATTAAATGTTTATTGTCAACACTTCAGTGAAAAAAAGTCTTGTGTAAGTGGATTTCCACTGCTGGATGCTGTCAACACTTTGTTTTATTCTGATCCGCGTGTACAAAAGTTTGTATGCATTATGCTGAAGTGAAGAGAGATAGAGATTTAGTGAGCTGTAATTAGTTACCAAACAAACTTTTGTTAGTAATTCGGTTTACATAATGACCACAATCAAGGTCTAAGTTATGTATATCGGCGCCTTGTCTTCTTTCCACGCAGCCTGTAAAAAGATGTATTCGTGTTGACATGGTATCCTCTTGTCAAGGAACATCTTTTTTAAAATAAATACATTTTAAAAAAAAAAAAAAACAAACCCACAGCTTTTACATATTTTAGCTTTGGCTTACACTTGTAACTTGCTTTCTTTTACCCGGGCGAGGGACTCCTCTACCCCCTCCGCACCTCGGCGTTTGCAGCGTCAGCCCCGCGCCGGCGTGGGTCGGGGCTCCGGCGGCTGCAGTCGGGCT
>NW_009233077.1:4440-7092 GCF_000690835.1 Fulmarus glacialis | reverse complement strand
GGTGGGCGGGAGCTTGGGGACTCTCTCACGACGTCCCTGCAGCCTTCGCCCCAACGAGGCTACCCCAAAAGTGCAAAAGCTTGAGCAGCACCAGCTTGCTCTGAAACCACATCCCCCCCGGGATCCCCCAGAAAATCCTGGGTAAAAGCATCAAACGCACCTTAGAGGCTGACAGTACTTAGAGCGGTGCTTTAAAAAGTACTTTGCTGCCTTCAGCAATCTACCTGCCTCGCTCCCTGGGGAGCCAGGGGCACGCGGGGCTTAGCCCGGTTTTGCCAGTCCCGGGGGGCACAGGGATGCTGTGACAACCTGGCTGGAAACCATCCCAGCTACCCAAAAGCACTTGAGTGCTTTTGGAAATCTTATTCTCCTGCCTTTCCAGCTGGTTTGCAGAAAACCCTGCATCTGGCAGCTCCCACCGGCACCCAGAGAGGCACGTGTGGGCATCGCCTTTGGATCAGGCCCCTGGGGTGCCCACATGACAGTACCCAAAGTGAGAGTACCCAAAATTACAGCACAAGAGGAAGCCTCCCTGTAGCCAAGGCTCTCTGCGCTGCTTCGCCTTCTCCCAGGGCTCATCCCCTCCTTCCCTGGCTCCCTGCCCATGTCTCAGGTGCGGGGAAAGCTGAGACGTGCACAGAGCCTCTCTGGGGCTGCCTCCATCCTTGCTGCAAGGTGGAGAGAAATAATACATACCCGACAGCTGAAACGGAAAGGATGGACGGACGGATGAACGGATGGATAGATACTCGAGAACAGAGACCAGCCAAGCTGGGTACACCTAAAGGATTTTGTCTTCCACACAGCCACACTAGTCGCATCGCAAAAAGGTGCAATCAACCTTTCTTTTAGGGGATCATCTGCATTCCCCCCTCCCCAGCCCCTCTCTCCCCAGCTACAGGCTGGCTCGTGCCCCAGGGCAGGGCGTGCGGGACCCAACTCTTGTTTAGTTTTTAAACATTAACTGTCAGAACTTGGGGAGCAGTTGAAGTCAGAGTTGGGCAACGATCCATTTTCAAGCTGTCTTGACAACTGGCTCCACTACAGCGAGATTAGATCTACTAATCACATTTATAAGGCGCCCAGGATCATGAATTGGGTATTCGGAGAATATTTGTCATTGTAACAATGTCATTTCCCAGTCTTCAGCATGCATTACCTCGTCCTCCAAGTCGTTATGGTTGGACTTTTTGGCTTTATAGAAACATCTATTTGGGGAAGAGGAGGCTCAAATGCATTTGTTGTATCGGTGCTCTGTACAGCTAAAGGTGCACCCCATTTGTCACTTGTACGTCCCATGGATAGGGTAATACTGGGGTTATTTATGGATTTCAGTCAGCTTTCTCATCCCCTGATTTTGTATTGATAGCTGCTTTAACAAAACAGACATAACCCAAATCTTTCCAGAATGCTATATAAATCCCCCAACTCTTACAGGTAATAAAAAGGGAGGCCAGGTAAGCTGAGCGACACCCCGGATCACGCAGTGCATCCTTAATGGTGAGCTCAGGCAACACAGATCTGCTTCCCCATCACTCCCCAAAGCAGGCGTCTGACGATGAGACCACACTGTCTGCAACACCCTTATCAAGACATGCCAGGGAGATGTGTTCAACAAATCCATGTTTGCAGCAACAACAGCAAGCGCAGCATCGCAGCCTGTGCACAGCAGCTGCTGCTCGGCTGCGAGCGCTGCAGCATTGCATTAAGGAGAGACCAGACGGAGCCCAGGTTCCCTTCACAGGATGCTCTGGCAGCCACGGAAAATCCACAGGCCCAGGAAGGGTCAAATTAGTCCTAATTTTGCAGGTGCACACGCAATCACACACTCCTTCCAGAACACAGAATACAGCATAAAACTGGTCTGATTTGTTTTAAGGAGATAAAAGAAATCCTTGCATTTTCTGGCTACTTTTGCACTTTGCTTTATGCTCATGGGGATGCTCAGCCCACCTCTCTCCAGAACAGCAGACATTGTTCGTGCAGCCTCTCCCCGACACCCTGGCACCCCATGAGATGTGTTTTCCCCTTCCAGCGGGTACCAGTGCTCCCGGACCTGGCTTTCCCTAACTCAGGGACGTGTGTGGGAAAACTGGTTGAGGTGCTGAGGGGGACAGGGCGTGCAGAGCTGGGCTCCGGCTGCCCCAGCACAGCTCAGCCCAGCACCAGGCTCCCGAAGGACTGGCTTTTCCATGGGTGCCTGAGGTTGCCTTGGCAAGCAGAATTGTTCTTGCTGGAACAGGCAAGTTTGAGCCAGGAGGAATATTTTGCAAATCCAGTTAGTTTGTAGCAGTCGGGTTTGGGTACAAAACCAGCTCTGAGAAGTTGCAACCTTTCCTTCCCACTTGTCCATTTGGAACAGCGTGCCACTTCCAGCTCTCCTTTGCTCTTACCAAAAATACATGTTTTAGGTGACTGGAAATGTAATGACAGGTTTTTCTCCGGGTAAAACAAAATGTTCTCCAACCTGAGATGATTTTGTTCCTCAGCTTGCTGAAAAAATTCAGACTAAATTCATTTTGGTTTGACCCCTCAGTGCTTCTGTGCTCTGCAAACCAACAAATCAGCCCTCAGCAGAGGACCTGCACCTGAACCAAGTGACCCTTGGAGGGGCACGTCTGGCCACAGGACCCCAAGACTTGTGTGTCCCGG
>NW_009233077.1:1416-4409 GCF_000690835.1 Fulmarus glacialis | reverse complement strand
AGCCCATGTGTTCCTGCGGAACCCCAACCCCCTCCGCTCTGCCTCTGCTCAGCCCCACGGCACACTGCAGAGCATTGCTGTTTCCTCCGGATTTTTTTCAAGGTGGAGGGATGAGAGAAGCAGAGAGGGAAGGGACGGGATAATGACCCAGATCTGTTCCTGCAAACTAGCCATCAATTTGCCACACAGCCCATTAAGAGAGGGCAAATGCAACTCGGGAATCCAGGTAAGTCACTCGCTAACAAGATCCTCCCGGGCCTTTTAGCACATTCCTGGTGACAGATATCTCAGCTCCTGCAGCCCCAGCTGTAATTAAGTCTGGGCTGTGAGGCAGGAGATGCTGCGGCAGCCAGGGGGGGATTTGTCTAGATTTGCGGGAGGAGCGGGCAGGGCTGATGAGCAATGGCCTCTCTAAGGCAGGGGATGAGGCGGGGGCTGCAGCCCGAGCATCCTGCGCGGTGCAGGACTGGTCCCTCGCTCGGAGGCGTGCGAGGAGGACGAGTGCTGCTCCCCTGGGATCTCCAGCAACTTGGACTTGGTAATGGAGGGAGAGGGAAACCGCCGGGCTGTAGGGGATGGTTCAGTGATTGGGAGCGACTAGAGCAGAGGGAACAAAGAGACGGAGGAATTAAAGGGGGAAGGCGAGGAAGGAGGCCCGTGGGGGTACGGGGGCACTTTGTCCAGAGGTAGAAAGTGACGGCAAAATAACCATCACCTCCGCACAAGTGTGGCCCTTCAACTCCCCTGGGGAACCACTTCCCTGGGCTCAAACCTGCCTCAGGTGACTCCAGTGACTTCAAGGACATCACCCTGGGCACAAGCTTGGGAGGAAAAGAGTTCAACCCGTCTCCCACCATCATAAATCAGGGCTGAATCCACTGACGACAGGCGGTGATGGGGGAAGCAGACCTGCTAAGGTGCTCTTCCCCTTCCCTTGCAGACCAGACCCCAAACCCCCTTTGCATGTGGCTTCACCATCACACGCATAAGCTCAAACAGCTCCTATAAAGCCACAGACCCGGCTCCCTCCTGGGACAGGAGCAGAGACAGCCGCCAGAGCTCAGCTGGAATTCACTCCACAGCTTTGCACCATGTTTGAAGAGGGTTTAACCACCCACATCCACTGAGGCTCCTCTTCCTCGCTGGCACGGGGAATTTGCACTGGCGCAAACAAGAGAAATTGCAACCTCCTTTGCAAACACCGCTGCCCCACGCTGTGCTCCCTCTTCCTGCCCAGCGGCTGCACTGACCCCCCAAAACCCCCCTGACTTAACCTGTGCATGCATGGAGGGTTCCTGGCAGATATTCCCATCCAGGCTGTCCTGTGCAACCCTCTCCGGCTGCAACACAGGACACTGGTGTGCTTCCCACTGGTGATTCCCCTCTGGATGTGTGGGTGAGGCCAGCGGAGCAAGGAGAAGTGGTAGATGAAGGCAGGGACGCTGGCAGAGCCGTGGGGCTAAGGTGACCCTCCCCACATGCCCCCACTGATGCTCCCCCTTGCCAGATAGAGAGGACTAGCCAGACCCATGGGGATGGGTTGATGGTCTACCCACGTGGGAGCTGCCGTTGTGCACATGCAAGGCAGAAGGGTGGTTAAGCCTCACGCAGCTCTTCATGCCCTCCCGGGGTTTGGTGAACCGTGTCTAGGCACTGAGAGGTCAAGGTTGCTCTTGCTTTGGGCTTTGCAGGGTCTCTGCCGTGGTCGAGAGCTGGCAGCCCTGAAGGCAAGACCTCCTGAAAGCCAAGCTCGGGCTGACCCCAGCCCATGGGCTGTCCTCTGCCGGCATCGGCAGCTCGGTGCAACAGGCAGTGTACGAGGGCAGTGTGCCCTGCGAGTGGGAAACGTGGGGCTGGACTAAGAGACAGCACACGGATTAGCCCCTGGAGAGGGAACGGTGGCTTCCATGCCTAGAGGCAGGTTTGTACGGCTTGAGTGGCGAGGTCTGTGGACTATTGTGGATGCATCCTCCGTGTCAGGTCCAAGGTGATGCAGACGTGAGATATTTGTGTTTCGTCTGCTGCTCGCCCTGTTGTTCACTGTTGCCAGTGATTTGTCATGTTCTGCTGACGAGTCATTGGGGACTCGTGACATAATGTGACACCTATTAGCATGAGGAGAAATTCTGGTGGAGAAAGTGTCTCTTTTCCACTTCGGAGACCTTTCCTCCGATGCTCACCCTGCTGGACAGGACACCAGGGTCCCACCGCTCCCTCCCAAGGGACAGCCACACCTGGGGGAAGATGAACCCCACGGGGAGCCCCATAAGCGCACTGTGAAGGTGCCCCAAGCCCGTACCCGAGCCTGTTCTCGCTGCCTGGAGCTGTCCCAGCCCTGGTCCCACCCAGCCCTGCTGCTGAAGGTCTGCCACCATCCCTGGGGACGCACAGACGTCTGCAGAAACCAGGAGGGGACATCCCTCAGATCCCTCCGGGCACCCCCAACCCGCTCCTTGGAGGGGGGCTCAGGGGCTCTGCCACCCTCCCCTCTCCTCGCTGTCGTTGAAGCTTCCAGCAGAGAAAAATTATTATTCTCCTTAATAGGCTATCGCAGTCCAGACAGGCGAGTGCACCCAGAATCTTGCACACACACACACACACACACACACAGTCTCTGTATGCCGGTACCCAAATCACTGCACAAGCCATTGGGAACCCTCTGGTCTCCCCAGACCCTGCCAGCCCTCAGGACCCCATCGCCAGAGCCCCTTTGGTTTCAGTACCCCAGCGCATCTGAAATAACGGCAGGAATCAAATGACACCGAAATCAAGACAATTCCTATCTCAAAGTAATTAATTTCCTTTCCCCTCGCTGACATCACCGTTCAGGTTAATACATGCACCACTTCCCTTATCTTTCGTCGGGATTACCTCATCGGAGAGAACCCGGAGAGCCTCCCTCTCCGCTGTGCCGAATACCAGCACTGGTGTTGGAGCTGCAAGTTTGCAGCCGGAGGAAGGATTGCTCAAATGCGGTTCCACCAGCACACCCG
>NW_009233077.1:0-1385 GCF_000690835.1 Fulmarus glacialis | reverse complement strand
TCTTCCGACCACACCGGCACTCCGTGCTGCTTTCTTACAGGATTCAGTGATATTCAGCAAGGCACAAGCACTAACAAATCTGCTCTTCGCCCTTCAGTTCACACTCATCAGAAAGAAAAATACACTTCCACACCAGGCAGGGTTTCTCTTTGCCTGCAATCGGGGGCTGATGCACGGATTTTGTACACGTTACAAATAATGCAAAAGTGTTTGCACACACACAGACATAGCCAGTCCTGCACAAACACCCCCACTTCACATGTGTGGTACTTGAGTAAGACACAAAACTTATCATATATGTACACGAACTTATATTCATATACAGGAACACTCATACAAGTGCACACTTCATACCGAAATCCAACAGTTAAAGAGCTGACGTGTAATTTAGCTGATAAGTACGTTAACGTGTGTTGCATGTAATTGTGTGTCAACATAAGTAACGTCAATACACGTGAATATGTATATATATATACATCTTCACAAACATTCATGTATTGATGAATTTTGGCTATTTGGTGATTATTCTCGCTTAGAACCAAGAGAATTTATTTTTTTTCAGCTAATCACATGTGTATCGACAAGAATATAACTACTGCAAGCAAACGCTGCGCATTAGCTACAACACTGTGAACGGATGTAAATATGTATGTTCACATACACACACAAAAACACATTTTCAACATACACAATAAACAGATAAAGGACTTGAATTTCTTTGGGACAGAAATACGCAGGCATTGCCCGCAGAGTTCAAGTCCCCGGGGGGACTGTGCAGGTAGTGCATGCACACGGGAGCTGGTGGATGCCGGTGCCTGTGTGTGGTTTGCATGTGCTCATTACAAACGCCCGTCGTACACCGAGCGTGCAGCCCGTGCACCCACTCCTATTCACTGCCTCGCTCTCTCACACACACAACTCCTGCAGGCAAGACTTCAAACAAAGAAAGAAAGAGAAAAATGCTGTCTTACTTTTTTTCCTCCTTATTTTTTTTTCTCCTCTCTCCTCCCCGCCGCCTCAATCGCGGGACTTCAGCGGGACTGCAATTCTTTGGTGGAGATTATGAAAAGCAACTCCACAAACCGCCGAGCGCTGCACACAGCCGTGCGGAGGGGAAGAAGAGCTTTGCCAGCAGAGAAGAGAAGGAACAAAAGCCCAGCAATGCCAGAGCGGTGCTGAATAGGTGTCTTCCTAATTGTAAGGGGATTGTGTGGCTGTGTGTGGTTGCAGGGCGGGAGGAGGCGGGTGGAAGGGGCGATGGGAAGAGGCCTCCCTCCCACGCCGGCTGGGGACGGCCGCCCGCAACCCCAATCTGAGGTTAGTGCATAAATTATCTCCCGTCTCTCACGCTCTCCCCATTGGGTCGCGGAGCCGTGCACACGTCT
>NW_009233076.1:0-34839 GCF_000690835.1 Fulmarus glacialis | reverse complement strand
CCCCCCCCAAAAGACCAACAATGTCTTAAGGCTTTCAAAACTGTTTCCTTGATGTTGACTACCTGGAATCCTTGTCTTAAGCCTAAAAACACCAGAAATTTGCCAACCCTATTGGGCAGGATCTAGAAACATGCAATGTTGAGGAATCCCCATTTTGACCCACTGGCACCAGAATCAAGTGCTGTATAGCACTGCCAAGTTATTTTCTCCATGGTATTCTTGGTTTGTTTTATTTTGTTTTGTGGTGTGCCGAATTGTTTGTTAGGAAGTTTGTTAGGAATGCCATGCTAGCACTGGGGTGGGTCTCCATTAGTTCAGGACAGTGCACAGCAAATGTTCGAGCTATATGCAAGGATAAATTGTTCTAGGGCTCTTCTGTGACGTTCTGTGATCGAAACTCAAGCTGTGGGTATTTTGCATATATTCTAAACTGTGTGTGGCTCGGTGATATCACTATAAGTGAGTGATATCCTCGTCACCGCCTAGCCTGAGCAGTTCTGTCCACCTATAGGATTTTTCTTGTAATATGTACAAGCAAGCTAGACATATGCTATTGCCTATTTTTGCTACCTCCTCCTTCTGTCTCTTTATTTACTTACTTTTTTCTAGAGTCTGGGCTCAGATTTTTCCTTTCTCTTCTGTCTTCATTTTTTCACCTGCTTCCTTCCAGTGTCTCTGCCCCCTCTCCCTCCCTCCTCTCCTTTCCTCTCTTCTGTCCCCTTCGTTTGCATTCCTTTCATTTTAAAATCTGTATTGGAGCTGACACCAGGCTGCCTATTCCCTGCAGCACTGAACTGGCAGTTTGGAAAGAGGAGGCTGCAGTTCCCTCGGGGCAAGACAGAGTTCAGTGTCTGTCTTATATTTAAATATGCATCTGAACATGGCTGATCAGAGCAGCAAAGAAATCTTTGGGTTCTGAGTAGTGGAAGCTCGTAACGATGTAGAGTAATCCTCTGCATCCCCTTGTGCTCCTCACTGAACATGAAAGCTGCTTGGCACAGGGGAGTTTGACTCCAGGAGACATGGGCAAGATACAGAGACTCCATGGAAGGAGGGTAGAAAGGTGTGGATGCTTGTGTAAGCCTCACACCTTCTTTTTCTGCTTCAGCTTCTTTCTCATCCTGTCAGATTTATGCACTTTTTTTTTTTAACACTGAGGAATCCCAAAGTACATTGCCTAACTATACATCAACCTTGCAGGATGCTGTTTGCCTTGGGCAAGTAAAAGACTGATGACTGATCATCATACTGATACGGTGAGGGGACAGCTGGGATATCCCAGTTCCATGTTCTTATCACAACCAGTGCCGTGACAAGGTACCAGAGATGGATTTGCAGGTTTCCCAGTATGAGCAGCAGCTGTGTTAAGGCAGGTTATGTACCCAGCTGGTGATTTTCCTAAATGGTTTTGCCGTGCAACTCTAGCTGCTGGCATCTGTTCAGGCAGCACAGTGATGTAGTCACCTAAAGGGCAAAAAAAAGGCAGGTGCTTACCAGTCCAACAGCTCTTGCCAGCAGATTAGGATCGGAAGTGAAGGAGAGCATATTGAATTAAAGCTGCAGTCATAATTTTAGTTTAGACCAAATGTATGTAGTTTGGCAGAATGCCAGGGTCCTGACTCTTGTAAAAATGTGTCACAGGGTCCCTCAGGACCATGGGAAGGTCAAGACCTCTATTGGAAACCTTCTGTCAGCCATGTTACTTTCTGTGTCTCAGGCCCCTCTGGTTTGGCATAGACACAGGGTAAGAACTACTCCTTTCTGCAACATTTTCTGATCCTTAAAGTGGTCAAACCTGGTCTATGTAGCTGGAGGTGTTCAAGGTGATTGCAGCAAAAAGTGTGGGGGAGGCTGCAGGCTCATCCTCTTCGTGTTTCCTTTTAGTATCATTGACTAGCGAGCAGCCTAACCCATCAGAGGAGATACCTGACAACATCAGGACTCAATACCAGATGATTGTCAACTGGTGAAGTACAATGACTGTGTTCAGAGTGGGTTGAAGTGGGCTCTGCTCTGGAGAGAGAAGAAACATACAGATTGAGGAGGCTACATCTCAGTTTTTCAGAAATGCTATAATAATTCTGAAATAACAAATCCTTTTGATGGGAGAAAAAGTCCTCTTCTAGGAGGATCTCAGTGTTTATGCTGTCTAACTTCTTTCTTTGGCTTAAAGAAAAAAGTAGTAGTTCAGACTTTCCAGTTGGAGACTGGTGAAATGATGTGTGTGAATGATAGAATAATTGACTGCTGGGGTGGATGGATTTGGCCTTCTGTTCTGCTTCTGCCTTTTTCTGCCAAAGGATCCATGTTTTTGGACTCTGATGAGGTGTGTTCAGTTGCTGTCCTTGTAACAGTTTGCTCAGTATTTATGTGGAAGAGGTTGTGCATTTGAAATGGGTGAGGAACGGAAACAAGAGCTGGCACCGTGCAGCTGATTTCTTCTCTGCAGTATTCAGTTATCAATTTTTTCTATACTTTCTGAAAATTTTTGGTTTCTTGTTTTAAAATAGCTAGTAGAGAGAGAGGATTCATTGCCTATGAGAAGGATAGCTGGAGCCAGGTGGCAGATAGACCTTCCCCAGCTGTGTTCTTTCAGCTCCTTCCTGGCCTGAAGATGGCTTTGCTGGAGCTTTGAGTCCCCTGGATATGTCTGTCCATGTACCCTGTCCTGATGAACAGCATTGTGTACATCCATGGCTCATACACTCAATCCTGACTGGCATTATTCTTCCTCTTGGGCACTTCCTGAGTAGTCAAACTGCTCATTACAGAATGTCAATTTTTTCTGAAAACTTACATACTACCACATTCTTGCCAGAGCAGGCTCTGTGTATGGGGGAGCTCTGATAACAGGGTAGTAAAATCGCCTGAACTGTCTGCTCTAAGTTTGCACCAGTTGCTGTAGCTATTGAGGCTCTGCCAGTGCTGGGAGAATTCCTTGGGAAAGCAAACAAACTGCTACAACAATTCCAGTGTGATTCTACGTGACCTTGCTTTTGCTGTGGTGGGGAATGGTTTCCAAAAAAGCAGTAGAAAGGATATGCCCAAAGTCACTTTAATGTGTAACTTAGAGTATTCAGGATTTGACCCTGGGTCCCTAGAGGGAAAAGGCTGCTGTGTTAACCCCACCACTTCTTCTCTTGCCAAGTCTGAAAATCCAGGTTCTTAAGAGGAGCTGTTACTTGTATGACCTTCATGCGTGAAACAGTTTCTCTTTTAAAATGTTTTTTCCCCTTTATCAGTTATTCATTGAAGAGTCTCTTTGCATCTGTAGAATTTTGAAGGGTAGCTATTATTTTACCATTTTAATTTTCCCAGCTGTTCAAATAATTGTTTTAACCTCTCAGTGCCTGGAAATGCTTTTCACATCCTGGTTGCTCTGCATTGTATTTCTTTGGTTTCATGTTTTAAATTACCAACAAATATTTTTCCCCATTCCAGATGCTTATTCTGTGACTTCCTTCTCTATGGCTTTAAGGCTACATTGGTCTGAACAATGCTCTGGTGGCAAGGAACTCATGAACTTTCACTTTGTGATACTGGGCTCTTACATCCTTTTTTTTTTGGGGGGTGGGGGGTGGGAGGTGTTTGTTGTTCTCCCCTCACCCCCCCAAGAGGAGCTCAGTACTTGCAGAGACCAGAACAAGCTGTGGTTATTCTGAAAGATCTTGCGGCTGGCCTCTCTGGAGTTATATTTCACTAAATACAGGGAAGGGGCTCTGACAGAGACGACGAAGCCAGCATAGAATACTTTGTCTTCACGCAGTTTTACAGGTATTAAAGTCAAAGCATTAAATACGATAGTGGTTTCTGTAGCCCTGAGTCAAGGCTGTGACAGCTGAGGACGAGGCAAAACTTCCTGCTGGTCTGGCAGCGGAGGTTGCTAATTGAGCTGTGTGAGGCACTCAATACCAGTGCGGTGTTCCCAGCCTAGGGTGATGCTCAAAGGAGGAGGGCTGCACATTTTGTGTCCCGTCTGGCGCAAAACACTTCCATGTGGGAGTACCTCCAGAGCAGCAGTGTCTCATTTCATAGCATCAGTTTTCTTTTTGGTATATATATAATTTTTTTTTTTCTTTTCAATGAGCGTTGCTTTTCTTGAGTATGTCTTTAACGGTTTTGTCATAGGGACAGAGGTGGAATTTGAAAATAAGTAATTATATTGTGAAACATATTGCTGTAGTTTCTTTTGCATACTCTTCTCACGTGTTCCAAAAGTTGCAAAAGGTGATTTATAATTCATCAAACTAAGCTTAAAACATCTGACTGCAAAACCTATCAATCTCATCCCATCTCTTTCTAGCCCTTTAATTAGGGAAGCCCTGCTGAAAAATGTACCCATCAGCTGCTGAGAAATGGTGCATTCCTGGACCCTCGGTATAAATCTTGACTTATCCAGGTGCCAAAATGCTGTCAGAACTGACAGATCTTAGAAAATATACCCACAGGCAGAACATTATCCATTATACTAGCACTGAGCAAGTGGGCAGTAAGGAAAAAATCAGCAGAGAATGTGTCTTTATCAACTTTAATTGGCTTTTCCTGTTGATAAAAATCAGCGTACCTGGCAAGGAAGAGAACCTATCTAGCAGTTTGATCTTTCCATCCCAGAGCTGAAGGGTGCAGTCCATCTCCACTGACGTGTGATGTGGACTTGTCTCAGCACAGTTCCTAGCAGTGTGGTGGAGCCTACAACCCACAGAGAAGGCTGTCCTTGGTGAGTGACCATGTTTAAGCAAGTGTGAAGAATGAATTACTCTGGATAAGGTGGATTTCATCTGTGCTCTAGTTGCTCGAAATTTACTTCAGAGAGAACCAAACTTAGTTAAACTTTTCTTCGGGTCCTGGCTTGTAAGCATTCCTGGATTACAACTGTCTGGGCTGTGAAATCAAGGATCTGGGCAATGGATATGCTGATATGAAAAGGAGACAGTGGACAAAGGAAGCAGCAACTTTGGAAGAGCTACAGGAAATGGCACACGTAGAGGTTTGGGGAAGAGAACAAGCTTCTTTTGGGTCATTTGGCACTGCAGGTTTATATGTAGCTTTACATCAAAGACAAAGGAGACAGCAACTGTATGGATTTCTCCTGGGAAGGCTATTGTTGCAGCATCCTGCATTTACTGAACTATGTAAAATGATTCAGTTTTTCCTTGGTGCTGCTCACATCTATTGCTATTAGATTTATTTAGTTTTATTAGAGTAAATAATATGGTAAAGATGAATGCAAATCTATTACTATACTAGGTTTTTTCTAGTTGATTAATGAGAACAAGTAATTTCTTTCTTTATGATCAATTTGGCAGTGTGTAGCACTTCTCTTGCTAAATTCCGTAGGGTTTCTGAGCATGACTTTAAGTTTCTATTCTGCTAAGTCAAACTCCTCTGTCTTATTTCCATAAGTAATGGAAAACAGAAGTACGTCCACTCGGAGAAGATAGTTTAGTAAGTAAAACGTTATTGCAAAAGTCTCCTTTCCACAGTCCCTGGTGGTGTAAAAGCCAGACTGTAAGACCATCACAAGGTTGCAGTCATCTAAATATCAGTTTAACCCTTGCATTTAAAACTTTTAAAAACAAAATTTGTAAATATTTGTTTTTCAGACAAAGGAGGGAACAGTCCTGTGTCCAAAGCCTGCTGCACAGGGAACCGTACTGCTATTGGCGCAGATCACTGTGATCTTTTAGAAGGTATCTGCTGTGCCATGGCAGCACAAGTCAATATTCTGGAAATGCTTATCACCTCATCGATTGGGCAGTGTTGAGGAGTGAGGGTGCAGCAGCGGGGCAGGATGGGTGCAGGGTGGGTACCCGGACTCTCTGCCAGCAGAGCTCCGGTACGCCTCTGTGCACGCTCCGGCTGCAGAGTGTAGACTTCCCCGTCACGAGCGTGGGCTCTGCCCTTCCCAGGGTGCCCGGCACAGCAGGTTCCCTGTTGGGATAAACTGTAGAGCCTGCCACTGTACAAGCTGTAAGAATATGATGGACCTTATGGAAAAAAAGCATTGATTGTATGGTTTTTCATTTTTTCTTTCTGCTTATCATATGGCTAGGAGAAACATAGTAACTTCTTGTGGTCAGAAGGTTTCTTTAGAAACTTGAAGCAAGTGGGAGGGAGGGATAACAAAGTCCATTCTGTTCCTCTAATTCAATCTGCCTATTTACAAGCCCAACCCGTCAAGTATGTTGTCACTGTTTTTTGCAGCAAGAGGAAGACTGAGGCTTTAAAAGACTTCTGGAGAATATATACAAATCCACGTGAATAGCCTAAAACATAGTAATTCACGTGGTTTCCATGGATGCTGGCCATACTGCAGTCAGGGCAATTCTGTTGTGTTGATCCAAATGCCACAGCAGTTTTACTAGGAGGCATTATTCTTGACTGCTGGCCCTAAACTCTGGTGTGGTGTTGCTGTCCGTTGCTAAATAGCTGTCTCGTGCCTGTGTGAAAGAAGGGATTCCTGCATGTGTGGCCCAAAGAGATGGTAAAGAACTGTAAGATTTATTACGTGTTATAAAATAATAATTCCAGATGAAATAAAACTGCAGAAAGAGATCAGGATTTTGACGTCTTGTTTTGGGATGGCAAAATGCTTCTTTGGTGGCCTAGAGTTCTTGAAGGTGTTGCTATCCTTGATGCTTAATTTGCCAAGTCTGCAGTGTAAATGTGAATGGACAGTACCCGGCTCTGGATCTGTGTCAATCATTCCCTAAATGCCTGATGGTATCCGAGCTCCTCAGCCGCCTTCTGCTTAAAAGCAAGGCTGCATGATTTTTCTGTTTTTCTAAACCATTTGGTCTCTTTAATTGAGGACTGTGAGCCATTGTGTGTGTAGTGCCACAGGGTCCTTGTCGTGTAAGGACCTTGATAAATATGTATCGTATTGTCAAGTGTTTGTAGCTACTCTGCAGGTAGCGGTGGAGAAGCAAGCTGCATGCAGTTAAGAGTCGTCGTGTCTCCAGGGTCAATAAAAACAAGATGGCACGGGGGATTGTGGGAAGAGGAGCCAGGATAGCTGCCTTCAGCATCACCTGCTAATAAACCAGCTATTTATAGATCAGCTGAGGCTTTGTCAACTAGATTGTTAAATTAATATTTACATACTGGCTTCATTGTCTTTCAGTGAAAATCTCATTTGCATTAGTGCTTGGACAGAAGCGCGGCTTCCTGTGCTCCAGATACACGAGTGCGTTTGATCACAGTCCGTGGCTTGCAATGTGTGTGTGAAGCCATTCCTGATAGATTCTTGCCTTGCAAATCCTCTCCTCCCTGTAGTAGCATTTCCCATCTTTCTGTGCCTCTCATTTCGTGCAGGAAAGCTCACCTTTGTTCCCAAATGTCCGCAACTCATCATGAGGCTGATCTCGCTGGAGAGAGAGATGAGCAGCATTTCTGCATAGCAATTCCTAGTTAATCTCTGCCTCTCAGAGAGAGACTTGAATTGTTGATGGCTTGTGGGTAATTTAATAACTAGCAGACAAATAGGAGGTGTAGATTGTAGTAACTTAGCCCAGATGCAAAATCCCCCATCCCTATTTGCATCTGTTTCAATGAATTTTGTTATAAAGGTTTGCTTTTTTACGTTTTAGCACCAGTGAAACAGCAGCGAGAAGAGTCGCTGCTCAGTGAAGCTGTGTTGATCACAGCAGGCTCCACACCTGGCTAAGCAGTTCCAATCCCCTCTGTGTGCGTGTGTCTGTGTGCCTTTCAAAAGGGAAGAGTAATCTACTTGCTAGACGTGTGTGTCTCTCGTAGTCCTTGGATGACCTTGAACAGTCATTTAACTTGTGTTTATTTGCCCATCTCTACCTGGGCAGATATTACTTCTGTGGTTTGGAGTGTTGAGATTGAATGGATGTCTCAGAAATGTTGTGGATGAAAAGTGTTACTGAAACATAAGGTATTCATACCATCTCTTCAGACAGCTGATTGGAGTTCAGATTCACCTGCCTGTCTTGCTGCTTCTTGCTTCAAAGCCGTTTGGACACTTGGATTGTGCGGGCAGTCGGAGAGCAGTAATAGCGGGGCTGTGATGCAGACAGGTGTCACAGACTTCGCTCAGCTTCCACTTCTTAGCACTTGCAAGGCTGTTGATAAGGTCCTGTTATGCTGGTATTGTGTTATTCTTATATCTGTCTTTGGCCTCCAAAGGGTCTAATAGCATCTGTTTCTCTGACACCTCTGCAGGCACTCTGGGCACCTCATTACCCTTTTCGGGAAGCAAACATTGCAATCCAGTTACTCTGTCTGCAGAGAGCAGAGCTCATCTTCCTGTGCCAGCCCGGTTACCATGAAGTTAGAGCTCAGAGAACGGGTTGCAGTTTCTCTCTCCAGGTGCATGAGGCACATAATATCACAGCGATAATACAGGATGTGCTGAAACCATTCACCTTGTATTTATTCTTTTTAAGATAGCAGAGCCTCAATTTCCTCCCTTCAAAATTTCTCTTCTCTTGGCTCACAAGAGAGGGAGTGGGACAGGCCAGCTGTGGACACGGGTTGGAAAACCTGGAAGTTGGTTCCTTGGTACTCCAAGTCCACCGACTTGGCCTGTGCTCATTTAGCACTGCCTCTTCCATTTTAACTTTAATTCTTGCTGAAGGCAGCACCTGATTCTTACATTTGCAGATCTACCAGGTTTTTCTGCCTTCTGCTCATATTCAGGGGAGATGAGGGTGTGGTTTTCTGCAAAATGTCGAGGTCTCTTCCTGGAGAGCTGACAGCATAGGTGTTTTATGTGTACACGGGCTATCGGGATGAGACATTCTTTCTTGGAAACATTGGCTGAGACAGACAGACATTCCTCCTGCCATGGAGAGACAGGCAGGCACTCACTGTTGCCAAGCCTTGAAGTATTTGGCATGTTTTCTATTGCCCTAGTTTTGTGGAGTTGTTTCTGAAGTTTTACAAGTACATGAGAATCTTAGTTCTGTTTTTTTATTAAAAAAAAGAAAAAGGCAGGAATAAATAAAATAATCTAGCCCTCCTGCCTAGACAGCAATGGTATGAGAACATGACACAGGTGCTTAAAACCAGAAGGCAAATGAAATAACCCCAGTGCATTTCTAAACAGTTTTACAAGTCAGCCCTGTGCGTTTTGGGGAATTTCTGACTTCTCTCTTGGGTTTTGAAAATGTGAAGAGTGTGCAGCATGGCTCATTTTCTTGAGTGAGGGAATATTTGCAGCTCTGCAAGAGTTCACACATCTGCAGTGTCCCCTGCAAGCAATAATGAACTGACCAAAACAATCAGTCTCCCCAAATTAGAAGAGCCCTGCATTTTTCAAATCTCGTTTGCATTCCAATTTGTGCTTTTTCGGTTGTTCCACTTTAAAAGCCTTCCTTGCAAACAGGAGGATCTCGGGCTTTTCAGTTTTAAGCAGAAGCCAAGATTTCATGTAAGAACATGATTCTGGGAAGTGGAGCTTTGTCATTTTCATAGCTATGTCATGTATCATCAGACTTCCATATGAGCCAGCAACACTGTTTAGGCAGAGACGAATGGAGGGGCCCTGTTCAGCTTTGTGCCCCTTGGTTGATCTATAGAGAAGACCGACTGGCTCTGCAGGCCCGTATCTCTGTCCTTCCATAGGCTCGCAGGGACACACTGGGCTTGCAGGCAGCTGCCCGCACGCTTTCATGCTGGTTCTATAGGCAGCCGCGGAGGCACGTGCTCCTGAAATCACCGATAAGTTTGTAGGCACATGCTCACACCTCTGCGTTGCCTGAGTGGAGGGACACATGCAGTCAGACTCCCACAACAGAAAGGTTTCCAATAAAGCTGAAACACAGAGGTATTGTTTGTCCAACCGCTGGCAAATGCACAGAGCCATTGTGTGAGTCCTGAAAGCCTTGGCGCTTTATTCTCTGCAGACTGAATGGCAGCCGCGGGTAATAATAACACAAGATTAAAAAAGCCAACATTATAGGGGCATTTACAACCCACTGAGAGAGCGAAATCTCAGCAAGGCTGAGCTGTGTCTCTGGTGATGCTACGTTTTTACTGCTTGGTAAGGAAATGATGGGCAGCTCTGGAGAAACGGCCACTGCAGAGCATGTGAAAGGGGAGCGGGTTGTCTGTTTGAACACTGCAGTAAGTAGAGTGGGACAAATGGAAAAGCTCTCTGCAAACCAAGAGGCTGGCCTGTCCCCCCTGGTGCTGGGTGGGATGGGGAGTGTGTACATGTGCTTGCACGCCTGTGTTTCCTTCCCAGGCTGGTTGAAAAGCTAAGGCTGGCTGGCATCAGTGGGGTCGGGCTTGGTTTGCGTAATTCAGAGACTCATGCTTGGAGGCCTTTGGTCAGCATCATCCAGGGGTGGTGCTTTGGTAGCCGTCAGTAGATCCACTCAGGACCATTCATGTATGAGAATGTAGCTGTGGACTGATCGTGGATAAGGGATGCTAGGATTAGCCTTCCGCCTGCAGGAGCAGCCAGTCTTTCTGTTAACTTAAATTTTGGGAGATAATAAATGTTGAGCTTTCTGAATGCAAGTCTCAGTTTTAAGTCACAGTAATGACAACTACCTTACACAATTTAAGCTCAATTGACTGATACCATCTTACATGTGGAATTTCATTATTTTCAAAACAAACAAAGAAACCCCATCCCTCAAAAAAAAAAAAATTTAAAGGGACAGTTCCTTATATTAAAAATCAAGTCTTTAATTCTGTGCTGGTTCTAACAATTCTTTAACATAAATGTCTTATAAAGCTCTTTGTGTACATATAACTATCTAAACAGCTTTGAAAGACCCAGATTTCCTCTGCACGTACATGGCAGTTGTATTCGGTAAACTGGAGGCAGGGTATCAGCTGGTAGCAACATCCTCTCTGGATATGCCTAGGCTGCAGAATAATGACATATCAAAGCCAGCCCTAACCTTGCTAGCTTGGGTATTACCAGCAGGCTAACCCTGGCAGTGCTGAGCCGCTGGAATATGTACCCACCTGTTCAGACAGGTTTTGCAGCTCTCTGCTACTCGGCAGGTTTCTGAGGCAACATCTTACAGACGTGACCTTGGTCTTTGGTATTAACGATGCAATGAGTGAAATGGTGGGAGGTATTTTAAAGTAATAAAACATGTTTTAATAAGAACGCATGCTTACCTGGCTAGGGCAGGTGTGGTTTAATGACTGTACTTTTTCTTTCTAAAAACATTCTTATGCGTTCAAGTGTCTTGCTTTGCTTGTGCCAGGCAGCGTGGTGTGGAAATGGCTGGGCCCTGGGTGCTGTTTCTTGTGTGGGACATTATAGGGATTCAGAAATCCAGACTGCTTCACAGATTCATTTACTTGGATTAATGAATCTGTCCCTGCCTCTGTTTCCCCAAGAGTAATGTGGAGTTACTTACGTCACAGGGATTTATGAGCTTCTTTCTATATTGGCCATTTTGCAGAGAGTGAAATGCTGTTCAGAGGGCTCTGCAGAAGGACGAAGTGTTTGAGTTTGTTCTGTTCTAATCCTGGTTACAGAAAATTGGCAAGTTCCTGCTTAAAGTCTCTTTAAACACAATATATAAATACTCTTTGATTGCCTTTTTTTTTTGTCCTCTTTCCCCTTTTCTCTCTCTCTTTTTCCTTCCTTTATGTGCTTTGGTTTTCTTTTAAATGTTACCTGTCTTAAACTGCAAACTGTTCAGGTTGGGACCTGAGAGCTCCTCTGTGCTGGCACAGACCAGTGGAAGAAGGCTGTGGGCTTGCTTTGTTTCCACAGGTTGCAAGTGTGAAATTAAAAGTATGTTAGTGGTAAGGTCTTCGTGGGAAGAGGGTGTAAAGAGGTATTGAGTGACACTAGAAAAGAATGGTCTAGGAGGGGGGAAGAGAAGGATGTAGCTAAAACTAAATATGATGCTTGCTTTTTGCCAGAACCTTTGCAGCAGAAGCATGGACGTATTCCCAGTCGACAGCTCCCTTGTCTCTCTGTCCCCTTCCCTTTTCTCTCTCCCCCTCTGGGGCTACTGTTTTAGGATGAGTTGGTTCCAAATAGACAATACTTTTCTAGCAGATAAACGGACACCTAAGCAGCTGCACTGGTATCTATCATGAACAGACATGCTGCACACTGAGGGAAATTACAAGATGGGACCAGCATCATTTGTCATATTTAAAAAAAAAAGAAAGCTCCCCCTCCACTTGAGCAGCGTCCACAAGACAAGCAAACAGCACACTTACAAACCGTCGCTTTCTTTTCCCGTCTCTTAATACATTTTCAAATGTTCCTGTTAAACATTCCACCTTTAGGTCATCTTTGTAAAGGATATGTTTTAGACAGATGGAAGCAGGTCTCTGTCCTGACACACATGCAGGACTATACATTTGCAGTGGAGGAGATGGGAGATAATTATTTAGGAGGCTATTGTGGCTTATTCCAGCATCTCGTATTCTCGTATTCAGGGTGCCCTCTGAAGAGGGAAAGGGACAGGAAGGAGCTAGAGAAATGCTGAGCTTGTTTTTCACTTGGTAAAGGTTTTTAATCTTGAAAGAAGCATTTGGAATTTACGCAGGAGGAGACATTGAGAAATAAAGATGCATCTCCCAGTGTTCACCATTCTCCCCTTGTTTGCGCAGATCCATGTTTCAGGTTGTAGGGCATCTTATCTGCTGTTCTCTTAATTGCATTGGTTATGTTGGGTGCCGGTGGGCAGCTGCTCAGAACAAATCCGTCTTGCTGAGATACTGACGATGATGGCTTCTGCATTCAGGGCTGAGCGTGCAGCTTCACGCGGGTTGCTGCCTGGGTGTGCCTGTGGTTGCGCATCCGCACGTAATCGCATTACTGAGCATCTCCGTGGCCTCCCAATCCATCCGCATCCTCTCCGTTCCAGTTTGCGTGTCGTGCCCGGCAGGAACGCCCAGTGCTCTCCTGCCCAGACTGCAGATTCCCGACCCAGTGGTCACGCAGCAGGCAGGGCTTCCCTGCTCCTTGGCACCTTGATGTTGTAAAAGGGGAGTGGCAGAATGAAATATTTAGGGTTTCTTGGGTGACTTCTGAAACCTCTATCTAAAAGGTGTGGTTGAGTCATTTGACTGTCTCAGTTCAGCTCATTAACATTTCAAAACGCCTGTTATTTCTCTGTCTGGTTGCCTGAACTTGGTAGAGGATTGTCTAATTGGGGCTTGGTGCGGGCCAACCAACCAGGCTTCTCTTCCTTGAGATCTAATCAGATCTTGCAGCTCCTGGGACCAGATATTTCAAGATACGTAAAGACTGGCAGGAGTAAGACATGTAATTAATTTTTTAAAATCTGATACTCAAATACTGTAAACGCTCAGTCAGCAATAAGCTTCTGGTGCAGAAGAGTTGCAGTGCTGAGTCAAAGGGGCTGATTCTGCTCAAAGATATTTCAGTTTTTTGTTTTGTACCTGGGCAGTGGAGGTAGTCTCCCAACACAATTTTTTTTTTTTTTTTTTTTTTTTTAAATTTACCTGTATGCTCTTTACTGTGACCCTAGTCTTTCGGAGATGTTTCACAAAAACAGGTAGAAGTTATATGCCACACCTATCTGCAGACAGACGTGAGATTCCCAGTCCTCTCTTGGCTCTATCATTGCTGATTTTTGCTTCTTCTGCCAGAAGAGAAGGAGAGCAACATCTACACCCATACGGGTGAGATGAATATGGATATCACACAAATAAAATTACTGGCTGCCGAATAGCAACAGCTTAATGAAAATGTGAACTGTTAAACAGATAAAGCCAGTCAAGCTCATAATACTTCTGCGTGGAATTTCACTGTATCACTGAGCAGAAATAGAATTAGGCATAGAATGAGGATATCTGGAGAAGTCATCTCTGCCTGACTCTGTGCTTGGTATGTGAAGCTGGACTAGACAGGAGTGAGCCATACTTTAAGTGTGGACATGCTACCCCAACCTGGAGAGGAAATCTCTTTATCCAGTGCAGGACCCTGCTAAAGCAAGGTAGAAAGGGACAAGATAAAGCACTAGATTTCCTCTGAAACCTAAACGCAAATTGTACAGAGGGATGGATTCCTTGAGAACTGTGTGATTTTTTTTGCATTTCTTTAGTATCTTCTGCAGGTGAATAATTATCGCACCTCTGTGTGGTTGGTAAGTAGTGTTACTCTTACATACAGAAAGGGAAACCGAGATGGGGATTTATCTATAGCTGCTGGGCGAAGTTGGGAGGAGTCTGACAGCAGAGCCCAGGACTCCTGCTCATGCCCTCCAGGCAGCGCTTACCTTCCTGTGGGGCGTGGGAAAACTGCAGGGTTCAGTAACACTCGCAAGTGGCAGGTGAAATCTCCAGGATGAGAATTTAACAACCGCTATTGAGGTCCCATCTCAAAGGCACAGTGTCATAGCTGAGGGGTTGTGAAGTGTTTTCAGCAGCTCTTTACACTCTACCCAAGGACTGGACTTTCCTGTGCTTCCATCTTCATGGAAATTCCCAGAGTTAAAGACATGCTCATTAGAACTAGTGCAGGTTAATAATGTGTTCCAGGATGAGATCTGGAAAGGCGAAATGCAGTATGTAAAGTTGGGATCAGCTCGTGAAGAAGCTCTGCAGCCAAGGAGCTGCTGTATCTGCCTCCATACAAAATTACACCCTCTCTCCCTGGCTTCTCCCATCCGTTTGTGTTTGGCTGTGGACAGTCAGAGGCAAGGGGTGGGATGTGGTGATCACTAGGAGTTCAGAGGACAACTGGGGTTGCACGTTCTATCTCCTCTCTCTCTTTTCCTCCACCTTCAGCCTGATGGCATTTCTTCACAAGAAAGCATGTCTCAGCTAGGCTTGGTCTCAGACTTGTGTGGAGTCACTGGTGTACTGAAGGTGTATTGTGTCTGGGTCATGCAAAGCTTTAACGCGCTGTGGAATTAGAAACGTTGTAGGAGTTTATATTCTAAGTATCTTTATTTTTCTGGGTGACCTTGTGAAATTTCCTTGCACCAGATCTGTATCTTGCCATCCTGCTGCCTTTATCTAATTTGTTTTCTTGTGTACGTTACTGACATCCAGTGAAGTGGCACTTACAACAAGGATCCTGCTAGTAATCCCTGCATTGAATCCCTATATACACAATGTTCCAGGAATAATTAAAGTCACAAACTTCAATCTTGAGGGATGCACAGGGGAAACCTATCCTGAAATGAGGCTTGGCATATCTGACTTTTCTACTTCCAGTGCTTTTTAACAGTAGGATTTGCTATTTTTGTTCCAGGACTGAAGTAGATTTAAGTGGAAGTCTGACATCCTGAACTTACACGTCCTAACAACAGCGTTCATCAGTCAGTATTCTTACTGTATCCTTTCTCTACTCCTTTTCTCTATTAATTTTCTTCAATAGTCTGTAGGGATCATTTGCCAGTCTGATTCAAATTCCTGCACTTTCCTGGCATCTTGTTTTATAACATCTTGCATCATGTACTTTCCATTTCTGTAATCCATTTAATCCAAAATACTGGAATGGCTTTGCAGGTATTTATTGCATTTCTTTCTTCCTTGTGTTAGGAGGTAACAGGTCATTTATACAACTTAATCCAAAGTCTCTTGGCTTCTGGGATTATTTTTTCCTTTTATTTTCCCACTGATTATCCTGGGGGCTGGTAGAAAGAGCAGGAATTAGAGTATGGAGAAGTAGAGTATGGAGAAGTTGCTTTTATTGTTGTATACAGTTTCATTACGTTGTGCTCAGAGCATGGCTTGGCAGTTCTGCAGTTAAACCCCTCCAGCCGATGTCCCCCAGCAATAACATTACTGTTGCCTATCCTTAATTTTTGGAAGCATTGAGCTTAGGGTTTGAAATAATGAAATGCTGTTGCATCAGTAAGTGGTTTTCCATTCCTTTTGGCTCTGGAAACGGATATTCACAGTTGGGTGAAGTTCATTTTAATCCTCGCAAAACCAGAGCTGGATTTGTACGAGTTGTCATTGTTCTGCTTTAAAACACTCTGTGCCTTCTGGATCCCTTTATCCCTCCTGGGGGCTAATCCACGAGCTTGTGAAACGCTCGGGGTGCCTCCAGTTGTGGGATGGAGAGACATCCAGTGTTACCTCCTTTTCCTCCTTGCATTGTCTTCTCTCACTTGTTCCAGAAAGGCGTGGTAGTGTTTGTAGTGTATACTTTCTGATGTGTATAGATAGTGGGATGTAATTATCTTCCCCTGAGGAGTCATTATGCTGGCTGTAAAGAGAGAGGGTCACAATCCTAATGGGAAATGATTTTAAAGCAATCTTGACCAAGTCTAGTGGAGCCATTTCAGACCACTTAAAACTCAGCCGGTCCTTCACGGCACTTGTGATATGTCCACTTTATGCAGTGAGAGGCAATGGGACTAACACTTGTCAAGGGATAAAGAAAATCTATGATAAACTGCGGCATCGGCTTTGGGCTTTGTGCTGCCACAGGGGAAAGGTGCAGACAGAGCCCAGTTTTTATTATTCTTGATACTGATTTGGAAAAACGCAAGGCACTTGCAGAAGCAATAGCCAGTAGTCATGAAATCTGCCACCTTGGGCTTCCTGTCCTGCAAAAGCTGCCCCTCTGCCCCCAGGCTTGATTCCTGCAGAGGCGAGAGGATCGCTCCCGTTTCCCAAGCAGGTGGCTGGGCAGATAGTGGCACAGTCCCCAGATCAGAGCCAAATCTCTGACAGATGCACTGGTGGTTTACCTGGGAAGTTCAGGCTTCAAACGTGCACTGACTTAGCAGGCAAATTTGGTCAGAGGTTGTTTAATAGCAAGTAACACTTTGTGTTATGAGACGTTAGAGGAAGACAGACTTCAGCATCCCTTGGCACCTGGTGGAGTTGTGGTCAGCAGCAAGGTGAGGAGAAAGACTTTGGCAGAGTTGATGGAAGGTGGCAGTCAGCAGTTGTAGGTCATATTGAGGGGCACTGGCAGGTCTGTTGGGACCAGCCTGGGACTAAAAAGCAGACACTGCTTCATGTAAGCGATTTTCTGTATTTCAGTCCTTTACAGAAGCATAATAGGCAGGGCTGTGCAGGTTAGCAAAGCTCTAAGCTAGTACCCAGGAGAGCAAGAATAAGTAGTAGTGAAATGCTCCATGTCTGATTTTCATCCTTTGAGCTCCTCGGTAATGTTATTGGAAAACAAAAATTGTTTAAATAATGGAACAGACCCAATGAAATTGTGCAGTGATGCAGAAGGGGTGAGGAAGGGTTATTTCCTTTCCTTCCATTACTTTTCTCCTCCTGCTTTGCCTCCCAAACGTGGGTGGAATCTGCATGTCAGGCACTAGCAACATCAGCCTGGCCTGGTGGCTTTTCTTAATGGTGAGAATGAGATTAAATGCAATTAACATTGATTGAACAAAAACCGCCCTCAGTTTGTATGCTGATTAATTAACAGCCATCCTTTCAGCAGCAGCCCTTTGTAGAGCGGTGTTTGTTCCTCCTGGCCCCGGTATTTTCCAGCACATGTCCAAAATCAAAAGCACTGAGCGTGTTCCCTACTGCGATGTCTGGGGCTACCAGCTCAGCGGGGAGATGCAGCCCCCCAACTGGGATCATTTTTCGTGCAGTCTAGTAACTGCAGAGCTGCTCAGTCAGTGGCAAAACATTTCCTATTAAGCAGCGCTAATGACAGGAGCTCTCTGCAAGTTAGAACAATGATCAGAACAATTGTCTGGAGGAAATCAATGTTATAATGCATGAACAAACAGGTGAGTCTCAGAACAGCTAGAGATTAGTTGTGCTAGTAAATAACTTCATATTCGGGTGATGCAGAGCAATGGGAGATATTAAGGCAGAGCAAAGCAAACAGTGTGTCAGCTCTTGTGAGTCAAAGGAGAGTGAGGAGTGGGGAGAGGAAACCAGAAAAACTGTTTCTGTTCCTTGCACTCTGTTGGTAGGGTATGTAGACCAGGGGACTTCCACGTGAAAGCACTTTCTGGGGTTTTCTGACAATGCGTCTGGTGAATCTTTTGAAAGGCGTCTTTTCTGCTGTCAGGCCAGCTTTGAAGACACTATCTGGGGAAGTAGCCAAGAAGTCATTGGGTGAAATTCTCTGCTTTGCAAAGCTATTAACACCAGTACAGAGAAGAGGGAAAACAAAACTCTCTTCATAGCTTCTTGAATTAATGTTTTTTGTTGTTGCCAGGCATACTCCTGCCCCTTCTTATTCCAAACCCAAGGACAGCAACTGTTGGACTCCTGAAGGATGAGAGAGTCAGAGAGGCTTTTCTGTGCAATAACTATATGGCACAGAAGTGCTGTGATCCATTAGTCACCACAGCTGCTCCACAAAATAGCCAATACCCTGAATGTAACAGAACAAATTGCACATAACCAAAAAATACCTACAGCATACATCAAACCAAAGTGACTCAAATGTCCCTTGCAGCACTTTGGGGTGCTAATAGCCCCGCAACAAATGCCTTATCTAGTGGAAAGGCCTTGAACACCCGTCTTAGGACAGGTCAGGATTTTTGTATTTTGCTAGTGCCTCTTTCCAGACTAACTGAGATGAAAAAGTTGTGCGGTCACGTTACTGAAGTCTGCTGTGTGCCAACAGGTATTCTGGTTTTGAGAGAGCTGCCCGCACACGGCAAGGAACTTGGAACTATGGATATTAATTTCTACTTTGTCACTGACACTCCAAATGCACAGAGTCATTTATCATGGGGATCTGCTTTCTGATTTCTTCATAGCTACACAGTGCCCATATGTGCGAGCGCCGTGGTGCGACTGCTTAAAGGAATATTAGAACAAAGGTAAGGCACTCGCTGGAGGAAACTTGCAGGGTTTACCCCGTGAGACTAAAGGCTGGCTAAATAAATATGTCTTAGCACAGCTGAGGCTTGGCAAACAGTGTCTCTGGCAAACAATGAGGGAGGAAGTTCTCCAGGGTCTGGGCTTTCAAGGAGGGAGATTCCTCCACTGGCTGTGAGCCTCTGGCGAGGCCGAGAGCCGAGGCGCAGACCTAGCCAGCGACTGCGGGAGGCGGAGAGATGCTTCGGACTCGCCAGGCAGCCCCGAGCTCCTACGCTGGGATGCAGATTGACAAAGAAGGAACAGGAGGAGGACAAGAGAGTGGTGCATTAGAAAATCTTGCTGAGACTTGCTCGCCCTGATGCTGGTACCAAGGCCTCAGCTCTCTGTTATGGGAGAAGGACCGTGTTGGGTGTTGACTGGACTCCCTTCTCAGCAGGGGTGGGATGTGTGGAGCAGGTCCACTTGCAGAGCTTGACCCTTTCTCCTCACTCAACTGAAACCAGAACTAGAAAGCTACTGGCTTTCCCACAGGTGCTGCAAAGTGGCAGGCTGTGTCAGCTGAGCAGCCAGCCAATTTTGACTGCTGTTAGTTCCCAAGCCTGGTCTCACAGTGGTGGAAGAGCATGGATTAGTGGCTCAGGGTCCTGCTTGCCAGGAGAGGCGTGGAGGAGAGCGCTGCGTGCCCTCCAGCTGGATTTGCTGTCGGGACTGAACAGATTGCCGTTCCTGTTTTGTGCTGCAGCCACAGCTGTGAGGAATTGCCTTTGTATGGACCCCTTTGTATGGACACAGTATTTATATGCAGAGGTGCTGGGCTGGAGCTCATCGAGACTGGAACCTGGTGTCTACCTGGCATTGCATTGGCAGTGTCATTAAAAATAATCTACCCTCCCTGCGCAAGAAGGGCACCGTCCCATCTCATTAGAGTGTGTGTGCGGTGCACTCCAATGCTGCTTGTTTCCTGAGTTGTTCTGCTAAGACTGCAGCAGAGACCAGCTAACGCCAACTGTGGAGAATTATTTTGTGATGAGGCACCAAACTTCTTCAGGCTGAGCCTCAACACGATTAATCCTGTCGTGTGGAAACAGCATGTGATGGCAAGCTGCCTGGACTTGTTGCATATACAACTTGTCTGTTGCATATGCAATGATAAGGGCATGCAGGAGAGGTAAGGCTTCTCCTTCCCTTTCCTGGCTCCTTCTGCTCAAGGTAAGTTGTAGCAACATCATAGCATCTTGCAGGGAGGATTCCAGGTTGGAAGGAAATGAAGGGGTGCCAGATCTGTATCGGCATGGTTGCAGTGCTAGGTGGAATTAAAACGCTGGTGTAAATGGTTAGCTTAGCAAAGAGTGGGTTTAGTCTTAGAGATACGGCGTCCTTCCACGCTATTACACAGCATGTGAGGCATGAAATTGATGCAACTGTGCTTTTAAGTAGTTAGCCACAGGTTTATAAACTGATGGCCTAGGAACAGTGAAAACAATTATATGCGTATTCTAACAAGCATAGACTTATATGGTGGGCTAACAGACCACGAGGTCTACAGAGCTTCCACTGCGCAGCATGAAACGGCTGTGTGACGCTTTGCAGTAGCTGGCAGAGGAGACCTCTGGCCTCCCGTGCTGTTAGCTGTTAATCGTGCCTGCACCGCACGGCGTGTTCTGCAGAAGATCCAGAGGAGCACGGGTTCATAGCCAGCCAGAGACTGTACTCTGGTTTCACTTTCTTTGTAAATTGAACCTTAGCAATATTAGAGGGTTCAGGATGGTAGTGGTCTACACTGGCATGGCAAATGCTGTGAGATCTGGATTAGCATCTGAGCAGGAAAGCCTGGAACAGCTGGGAAAGTCATCGCTCTGTGCAGGCTGTTGTGTACTGGGAGTGCTTCAGTTCCCCCAAAATGCCAACCCTATAACCTTGATGAGCACTCTATGCCCCTGATGAGGGAGGGGACATTAATTAGTTGCTCCATCCAGCACAGGCTGGTCTTAGATGCAATTGTATCAAGTCACTATTGGGAGCAGCGTGGGCTGATCGACGGTATCGTTACCTCCGTCCTTTGTTCACCGAAGCTTCCCTTGGTGAGAGCTGCGCAGCAGGAAATTGGTCTCTGGCCTGCCTGGCAGCCCGTCAGTTCTGGGTCCAGTGCTCACTGTGCAAAAGACTTTTTCAAAGTTTAGTCATCCAGAATGAGATGGAACCTGATGTTTTTGCACAAGGAATGTCTGTGAGCCTCTATCTCGATGCATCCCTGGTATGTGCGTAGGTTAGGCTGGAAAGAATTGATTGAGGTTAAGTGCTGGCTGTTTGCATTTTCTCCTAAAATAAGTAAAAATAAAAAGTTATGATTTTAAACATGAAATTGTGCAACTATTATATTCTTTAAAATTACTTTAAAGAAAAAGGTTTTACTGTCTTCCATAAGGGTTAACCACATCAGTGGCTTTTTCGCAAAATGTAGCATTCCTCGACACTTCACTGAAGTGTTACAATGTGAATACAGCAAATTACTTTATTGCAGAATTGATTGTGAGTTGTTGCTGCTTCGCTCATTACAATTTGCGTGTGTGCTATTGGAGTTTTTAAAATGTATTGCCCTGTGCAAAACTTTTAAGTCACTAATGATGAGAAAAATTACCTGGGAAATTAGAGTCAGTCGAGTAATATTGATGGTTCGTTTGTCAGATTTCTGGATAAGCTTTGTCTAAATAATTTGGCAAACAATTTTCTCTTTATTCTTGAGTCCTTTGAAGCTTTTCCAGTTCATTGTTGTTAGAGATGGGGCTATCTTTGGAGATGCATGGTCAATGTAGACCGAATATGCTGATGCAGGTGTTAAGCAGCGAATATCAGCCTGCTATGGAGAAGTAGCCCAAATGACATCCTCGCCTTCTGACAGATATTGCCAAGTGTGCTAGTGTCATTATTTTGTGATGTTCCCCTGATTCACATTCAAGGTAGCACAGTTCCTCTCCTAAGAAAGGTTAGTGTCTAGAGAGTTAGAACCAAGCTGAAATCCAGCCCTGGTAAAAATGGGTGGTGAGACCACGTGCAGCTAACTATTCAGTCGTCTTTCTGTAGTTGGCTTTAGCAGGGTCCTCTAAACATGGGTAAGTTACTGTATGCTCTGCAAAATGGAACTGCACCTATCCAGAGCATGAGAAAAAAGTAGCATGTTGAGGGGCTCACCCTGTGCAATTCTGCTGTTCGTGTAGCTACACCAGCAGTTTGTTGATATAAAGATGCCATTGCATGAGAGCTGATTACCTAGGTTTTGAAGTAGGATCCAACATTGATACCCCAGATCCTCAGAGGGAGAGGTGTTACAGCTGGTGCCAGGTGTGTTCTCATCCACTGCTGATGGCATTGTTGGTTTGGTTTCTTTGACTTTATAAGAGTGATAAAATAAAAATAGGAAGAGACCATAGCAGGCTCTGCAGTCTCCATCCTAAAAAGGTCGAAAGCCTCCTGTTTTTTCTACCCCTTGGAAGTCCACAGCTCATGCGCAGATACCTCCAGGATCTGAGGATGTATCACTTAGGAAACAGGAGGTTGCTGTGAGGACAAAACAGGCATGATTTTGCTTTGAATTTTAGGAGGGTTTGGATCTTAATAGGATAAAGGCTGTCAGACATGTCAGGAGTTAGGGCAGTCTCTGAGTCCCTCTCGTTCTTCCTCTCCCCTCTCTAGTGCCCACTCTTATGTTGGTCCTATTCCAGGACTAGTGGGTGGTGTGTGTGTGTTTGATGGCAGCTAATCAAAGTGCTCCCGTGTCCTGCTGAGGCTGGGACTTAGCGTGGAGCTACACTTATTCTTGTGACCCAGCTGCTCTAAGGCTTACCTGAGATCATGGCCTTTCTCTCCTGCTGTAGGCCATAGGATTTATAAACCCTAATCATTTGCAACTGACCATATATTCTTGTTGACAGAATCAGTCTTGCCATTGATATCATGACATACTGTCTTGCTTCTACAGTCCTCTGTCCCCTTGAGTGTCTTGTGTTTTACAGCAGGAGAAACCTGATGATTTTTCTGTGGGATTTTCACCCTGCCAACATTACTCCTTCATTTCTGAAGGAAACAGTCCCATATCAACAACTGCATAACTAACTTGCTGCCTTTTCCTTTGTCTCCTTTTTCCTCCAGGAGCTGTTAGTTAATTCTGGATAAACATGAGCCACCAAAGAGGACAGGGACCACAGACGCCCTTGGAAGCCCCAGCATCCTTCTGGATAGACACTGACCAAAACCGGTGCCTTCTGCCCTTCGCGGTCCAAGACAGCAACATGATTCCTCTTCTAACTGCCTGCATGTATCAGTCTCAGTGGATGTTCCTGGAGCTGGGAGGAGGGTCCTGGGAGAGGGGGATGTTATCATTTCCTTTTTTATTGTATTACAATCTAAAGAATCATATTGACCCCAGGTGCTTCCAGCACAGCTTGTAGCTTGGAGGCTTGCCCAACACGAGCCTGGTTCACCCTCTGATAGCTTTTGTTTCACCAATCCACATCTGAGTTTCAAGAGCTGTTATCTTTGTCCGTTTGCTCTGGAGAAAGGGGTCCAAAGTATTTGGAAGTAACCCTGACAAGCTTGTTAGGATTAACTGTTCCTAGCATGCTCCCTTTGGTTACACCAGCAGGCGCGTTTCTTCCCTTCCAAGGTTCCCTCCTAGACAATAAAGTGTTTAATGGTCACTGTGTGCTGTGAGATACTTTCAGTCCCATGAGTTTGTAAATTGCTGTTTTCTGCCTACTACCCATGCCAACAAAAACTCCAAACAAGTGTGAGGAATAGAAATATTTCAAGTTGCAGATTATAAATCACAAAACTTGGTCGTTTTGGTCTCAGGCTGAATGACTTTGGCTTATTTGAAAGTACTTGGAAGAGTGCAAAGCCCTGGCTGAAGGGAACTGGTGTTGGTGAATCATACTGAAAAAAACTTTGCCTGCTCAATGCAGAGCCCAAGTTATCTTTCTTTGCACCAGCTCTTGTGTGCAGTTCCTGCTTTGTCTGCCATGAACCACCATCTCTTTCAGCTTTGTGCTCTGTTTTGAGCCCTCTCCTTGCAGAGCTGAGGGACAGTGGGAGCTGTGTGCGTCTGGCATTTCATCCTTGTAGAGGTAGGTGTGGCAGATTTGCAGAAGACCTGTCAGCAAACCAGGGGAGCAGGTCTAGCTTGGTAACTTGATTCCCCTTCTCTGGCTAAAGCTTCTCCTCTGGCAGCGTTTGCTGCTCTTGTCCTCTCTGACTGTATCTGACAGTTTCTGAAGAATGTGAACATGGATTTTTGGAGGTCGTGTCGGAGTTTAATGTAGTGTTTATGAAAATGGATGAGGGGGGCTGAGAATTGTTTTCTGTGTTATATTCTGCTTCGTCTCTTTTTCCTTTAGGCAGCAGCTTAGTGCTTTACATCTTCATTAAAGCAGCAAAATGCCTTTCCTTCTTATGGAGAGCTGATGCCACAATCCTCTTCCTCCTCAGAAGCAATGTTTGCTTACCCATGGCTCATCTCTGTTAGTCTCAGATCTTGGAAAAATTCCAGCTTTTTATCACTGTGCTGGTCAAACTTGCTGTCCCCAAGGGAGGAAGGGCAAGTTTTCCAAACCAAAGTAGGACACTTGGTACCCTCAGATCTGTTTGAGGCAGTACTGGGTGGGCTTTTGCTGCTGCTGCCATGCCGGCTTTTGCATCTGCTTGGGATAGCCAGGCTCTGCAGAACTGCAAAACTTCCGACTCTACATGCGGAAATTTGGAGCACCAAGGTCTATCCCTGCCTAGATTTTAAATTATTGTTGGTCTGAAGAGAAAAGTACCTATTTTGTCTCTTCCTCATTTTCCCCTCGCCCCTATCCAGTGTTGCGTTGGCATGAGTAATTTGCCTGTCATTATTTCAGCTGCCCTAAATTGGGGGGGACTATGATGCAAGGGCTGATTATTTGGTGGCACTGGACAATTTTCTCTGTTAGGCAACTGTAATACATTTCCATGTTCTTTTATAATGAGCTTTATTTACCAAATTGGCAATTCCTCTGTTGAGAAATAACTGATTACAGCATTCAGGGAGTTGCTGTCATCTCAAGATATGCAGGTGTCTGTGGAACATAAACAGATGTGATCGTTCAGACAGTGAACTCAATTGATAGAGGGTAGGGGGAAAAAATCAGCCATAAAATCATAACTGTAACATCTCCAGCTAATGTTGGCCAGGTGCGTTGCGGATGTTTTGCAGCCCAGCAAGGACAAAGTGGCACTCTAAGGCCATCCTGTACCTCCAGATGAGGGACTGCTTGATTATTAGCTGAAAATATACCTCTTGCGTGTCATTGCACTTCAGTAGTGGCTTGCCTAACTCTGTCTCTGGTAGTCTCTGAGGACAGACGTTAGTTCATCTTGTAGCCTTGAAGTGGGAAACTCCTCTGCCCTGCCATGTTGGGTTTGATTTTAGTTTACTCCGTGATGAATGTCTACAAACTTCTTGGTGATCGTGTGTGTGGGGATTGTGGTCCCATCTGCCTTTCAGCCCAGGAGTAGTTTGTTGCTGCTGTTGCCCTAATCATCAGCTCGGGTATCTGAGCCTGGGGAAAAAAAGATGAGCAGAGATGTCGATAGGAAATTGCCAGAGATGAAGTTCAGTTTGCAGAGCCTCAGCTGCCATCTGAGTAAAAAATGTACAGGTAACGCAGCTTCTCGAGTGAGTGTTTTCTCTCCCGCCGCCCCCCCATCTTTGCTGCTTGTATACTACCGAGGCCCTTGCAAAGAAGGAAGAAGCCCTGCATCTTCTCTTAGCCTCCCTCTCCTTATGTTTCTCCTTGACTGCTTGTTGGATATTCAGAGCATGAATTTTTTTTTCATGCAAGATTGTGACAGCAGGTGTCAGTTACGCTCCAAAGTGGCAGCGATCATTATTCCTGGAGCCTGGTGTCCAGTGTTGAATAGATGTCCTTATCACACAGCTACCGTCACAGTTGGCATTAATGGGCAACTAGGACAGCAGGATAAACAAGGTCTGAATCTATTGTAGAAGGTGAATTGGAGGCAGTTTCCTCCAAAGGCAAGTTTGAGGTAGGGTAGGGGCAGCCAGCCATGCTCCTGTCTGTGCTGCATGTGCTGGATAAAAAGGAGCTCTTGTGTCCAGGAATATCTGTGACCTGTTTCACCTACTAAAACCAAACCTGCCCAGTGCCAGATGCAGTTCAGGCTCAGTGCTCCATTCGGCTGAACAGCTGCATGTCCATTTTGCCTGCCTGGTTATTGCAGTTCTGTGTGCAAATTGGGTAATTGTGTGTACAAATGCATCCAGTAATTCGGATGCAATGTGCACAATTGGGATAATTTCATGTGAAAATACAGGCTTGCAGAGTGCCCACTTTACGAGTATGAATTGTTTTAAAACTGGCCAGATGAATGGAAGGAACAACCTTTTTATTCACGCATAATTTCTTAGTATTGTAGGAGGGAAAAAGAACAAAACCAACGAAGTTAGACAAGATACAGCAAATAACAGAACTGATAGAAATTTTCCAGTAGGCTTCAATAGCTTTTTAAATGAAACATTCAACAAGCATTTTGAGATTCCAGTGTGCAAGAACATCTCAGGCTCTCTAAGCACCAAATTTGTGATCTTGCATAAAAACACAACCCATTGCCTCCTGTTGTTAATATTTCACACTTGGCTTTGCAAGATGCTTTGTCTAATATCCTCTCTGCATTCAGGCTTCTACCAACTCTGCCTTGTCCATAATGGGAGAGGCTGGAGGAGGAAAACAATTGCCAAGCGTGTCTGTAATCTATGTAGGAGGGTTTTGTGTAGCTGTAGGGGTAGAAGAGTAAGTCTCATTTCCTATTTTATAGTCTGCTGAATCCTGTGATCTCATGCTGTGTGCCTCTTTTCCAAGCAGAATTTTTCAATTTGTCTCTCAAGTTGTTGTTATTTTTTATTTCCAAACTGGTTAAAAGTGTTTGTCTGTAGCTTGTCGATAAATTGTTTATGTCTGATTCCCTAAAACGCTTCATTGCCAGTCTTGTACACGTCTCAGGACCGTGTTCTTCTCTTTGCCTGGTGACTTGGTCTTTTGGGGTTAGAAGCAGTATAGGTACAAGGACTCTCCACTTGTTCCTTCCACCTCTAAGAGTTGCTGTAACCAGATGCACCTGATAAAATACAGCCTACAACTGCAACAGCTCTTTTTCCCACCCCAGGGAGCCATTGCACCCAGCACTGTAGAGTTATCAGCCCTTTTTCGGAAACCGATGGGAGCCTGAAGGGCTGTTCAGAGTCCTGCGGGGTTGTAGCCCCACACCTGCTCCCTTTCTGGTTTGGTTTTTTTCTTTTTTTTTTTTTTTTTTTTTTTTTAATCCTTGGAGAAGATGGATGTGATATGCCTGAACTGACTCGCCTGCCCTCTTTATCTGTCAGCCTTATCACTCTGTTCCTGGTACATGTTTTGGTTTCTTGTCACTTCCTCAGTTCTCCTGGGTTGATGCCTTGGGAGAGTGAAGGGTGATGCAGACTGAAGTGATTAGCCTGGACCAGTAGTCATCTTCGTGCTGAGGTTGTTCAGGGCAAGTAATGACGCCCCTCCATCTCCCACTCTGGTGTGTAATTATGCTGGCAGAGTGGTAGTTGCGCAGCCTGGGGCAAAGCCAGAGGGAGCAAATGGAGCAGCCACAGGTCTCAGGAGGGCTCTGTGTCAAAAGAGTGTCTTGGATTTAATGACACATGTGCTCTTTTCAGACTTTTTACAGAGGTCAGCACATGGCAGAGAACTTTCCTTTGTCGTCTTCCTAGGGAGAGCAGCAAACAAACTTTTGTTTCCAATTTGAAGATGAAATCAACTGTTCCCTCTGGGGTATGTAACAAACTGCTCCTGAAGCTGGTTTCCCCTTGCAAATGGCCTAAATTAGATGCTCTTCCTGCTTGCCCTCAGTGGAGTAGCTTGTGCTTGATCCAGCCATTTCGTTTGTGCAATGTGCTATGAGATGTTGATAGTACTTGTGTCTGGTTCCTGCTGCCCTGTATTGTTTTCTGTGAGAGCTGTTGCATGGAAAACTTGCTGTCCCAGGGAGTGTAGGAGAAGGGGCAGCGGGGACCTGGAGTCTCGTTTTGATCCCTATTTTGCATCCTCCTTTGTTTTTGGAAAGTTTGTTTAGAAATAAATATAATTTCTGATATCTTTGGAGCAGGTTTGCTAATTAGCATGAGCCCAAACAAAGCCCTTTGGCTCACATGGCTCTTTTTGAAGAATTAGGATCTGCTCACCTTCTTGTGGATTCCTTAAAGCTTTAATTTCAAAATCCTTTTTGAATACTGAGTTAATATTGGGTTGCCAGCTGTGGAGTAAGTTGTCTTTGTTCCCATCTACTTCTAATATTTATGGCAAACTGGTGCATGCAGTTGAGTCCTATACATTTCCTACTTCCTTCTCTACAGAATTTAAAAAAAAAAAATGTTATCTTCACTGTTTAAGACCAGGAAAGATTATTGGGTCACCCAGACTGCAAAGTGGGAAATGACTGAGGGCAAGGAGCTGCTATAGGAGGCCTCATTCAGCCTTGCTGTGGTTAGTAGCTTTCTGAGCATCATGCTGGAAACTCAGAGTCCTCCTGGGTTCTCTGCATTTGGTCCTTACCAATTTTTTCTGTAATAAAAAGGGCTTGTTTTACTTGAGTTGTACCTGCTCTGAGGCAGCTGCTGTCTTCTGAGAGCTGTGTGCTTGGAGTCTCTCAGCCTGTCGCTCTCGCGGGGATGCAGTGCCCGGCTGCTGTACGGCAGTGGGAGGTGGACCTGGTGACTACACTTGAACTGCTTGTCCCTCATCCAGCGAGATCCTTCTGCAGCCATCGCTAACTGTGTGTGCTTGCCCTTAGTCAGGACTCACCTGCGTTGGTGGGCGATACGGCTGAAAGCGCTCTCTGCCCACGCGTGCACGCTCCAGCCATGCCCTCTGCGTGTGTGTCTGTGCCTGAGCGGCTCTGCCCGAGTCTCTGGGTGGGCAGCTCCTTCCTGAGGACGGGGCAGAGCTGCTCGAGCTCGCCGGGGTCACCGGTCCCTGAACAGGCAAATTGAAGGGCTGCTGTTCCCAAGATCCACCTCAGATCTAAAAAGGCTCGTTTTGACCCAGTTGCATCATTAAACCTGCGTGTACGTACTCTGAAGTGTGTGAATGGATAACGTAAGCCTTACCTAAGGTAAGGAGAATATCCACTGGGGATGGGGGAGTGCAGGAGGCACACCAGCTTTCAGCCTCCGACCACTGAGCCGTCCGAGGGGTTCCTTGCTCGCAGGGGCAGGACAGGAGGATCTCTCTGTGTTTCGGAAGCTGGTGCTGAGGTGCTAGTGGAGTTGGAATGGATCTATCTGGCAATCTTGTTTCTTACGGCTTTAGATCAGTTTTGTATTATTTAGTCCTTGAACTGCCTGTGCTAATTTCTCTAATGGGCACCAGCTGAGGGACATGAGTGACACTCCCTTGGAAGGAATGAGAAGGGTGTTATTTTTTCCCTCCTACAGCCTCTTGAGCATCCCTCTGTATCCATTCTCTTGGTGATGGAGTCCATCGTCAGAGTGAGTTTGATTTTTATTTTCTATGAGTGGGGAGTGCCACTGTAAGTCAGGATTAGCTAAACATAACATTAAAAATAAAGCATGGCTATTAATTTAATGGGTTCCTCGTTACAACCATCATAAAACAAGTAAACAGGAACTCTGCCAGTGCTGCCGTGCATTCCCCTCCGAGTGGCTGAACCAAGGGAGAGATTTGAGTTTTTGCCATCTGATAAAGCCATGTGCAAGCATGGCTTTTTAAAAATTAATTCTTTACTTTTCCTTCAGTAGCCTTTCAGCTGCTGAAGAAGTCTGGCTGGTGACTGCAGCGAAGCTTTGTGGCTCTTAACGAGACGGGGGGGAAATGCCAGTTCAGGATTTAGCTTAAATCGTATCAGCCAAAATAAAAGCTTACAAAAGGCACAGAAATTGCTCTTTATGGGCTGCTTCAATGAAACAGCCTTCATAGTCCTTTTAATCCTTATTTACTTAATTTTTCTTTTGCAAACCTTCTTTGCGTTGGGACTTTTTCCCTCTACCCCTTAGCTTCCAGTGCGCTGTTACCAACTAATGATAACTTCCTTGGATTGCAATTTATTGGATTAAATGGATCAGCGCTGTGCATCTTGTGATGGCCGCATAGACTGAGCCTGGCATCCATGTGCGTTGCAGGTGTCCGAAGCCACCTTTTGCCTTGAGGTTTGCACCTGCTCCCAAGCACGGCTCTGCGGCCGCATCTCAGGGCTCTGCGGTGGGAAGGCAGACAGAGTTGTCCAAACAGAGTATAAGCTGAGACCGTAGACTTATCTGTGTGCTGGGCTTGTTCCAAACTTAATTTAGGTGCTTGTACAGTGCTGTGGGATCTTTAAGATAAAGAGGTTACAAAAAGAGAAAATGCTCATCCATTTATTTCAAGGCTACATTCTAGTTATTTTATATAGTGCCTTCTGGTACCCCGAGGTATACATTCCCGGGCTGGAGGGCGGTTTAGAAAATGGAATATCCGCAGTAATATAGTTAATATACTTCATGGCTGCTTTCCCTAACATCCTAATGAAACCCAGCAGTGAAACCTCAGTGCCAGCTGTCGGTTCCACCCAGCCGCTGGTTGGCCTGACCTCCCCATTGCCAGGAAAAATGAACTGTGCTCTCTGAAGGAGAGGGTCGCAATTTAGTCTGTGGCCAAGCAGATAGAGAAAAGAAATCATGCTTCAGAGTCTAAGCTGATAATCTTCTTGGAAGCACCCTCAGACAGCAGGGTCTGGTTCTTCAGCTCCTCAAAGAAAAAAACAGATGTCCTCTTCAAAGGCTGCAGGTGGTCCTGCATTGCTTGTTGCTGATACAGACTCAAGTAGTTTTATTTGAGGCTGTTTTCAGCCAATGAATGGGGTTAGATCTATATAGGTTATAGGAATCCGATGTCAAGGTGACAGTATACAAGTGTGGCATCAGGAGAAAGGAAGTCCTTTGTGCCTGATGGGCCAGATGTTTCAAAGTGTGGTTCTTCTCCTGGGTAAAAATCTCCGTTCAACGTGCAAGGGATTGCACAGAAAAATGAGACCCATGTGCACGCCGTAATTTTAAGGCAACCTATATCATCCTGACCATGAACTTGGTCACTGCCCACCAGTGCTTACCTCGTGGGATTGCTTGGGAGGTCCAAACTCAGACAGCTCTCTAGGAAAACCAAGCACACCCATTAACAGGGAGGTTTTAGTAAGTTGTACTCAAGAGAGTTGTGCTCTAGATCACTTTCTAGTGGGACTGGAAGCTGATGCTCTAACACTGTTACAGACCTTGCAGCACTTCTGGGCAAGTAAATGACAATATTATCACAGCTGTTCTCAGGAGAGCAGAATTTTGCCATTCTCAACTTGAAAGAAAATTAGATTTTAGTAAGGAGTACAAGGTAAAAAGTTCTGAAACTCAGAAGCCTTTAGCATTCATTGAGAACGTGGCCAGTGGAGCAAAAAGTATGAAACGTGGCTCAGCCCTGCTGCTGCCCACGGGGCCACCCTGTGAGCAAGGCTCCCCAGGGAGAACTCCTGGTTCTCCTTGTTTTTCTGGTCCGAAGTGGTTATTTCCATCCAGCCTTAGATTTTAGATTAAGTAATTTATAAACCAGTCTGTAATATTTCCTCTTGTTGCTCCAAATCCCCACATATCCTCCCAAAAACCCTTTCCAGGTTTTCAAGTTATATCAAAGCTCTACCTAAAGGCTGCAAGAGAAGCACCTTTCATCTCATGGTGTCTGTATGTCCAAAAAGGCTGTGCCTGGCCCAGGGTTGGCTCGCCCATGCTGAACCTGGGGGTTGAGTAGTTTATGGGAGCGGAGGGGAAACGCTCCTGGAAAAGGAGCTCTTGAAATGTACCTTTGACTGTTAACTTGGAGAAAACTAACAGCCATAGTTCTGGTTTCCTAAGGGTCCTCCAAGTCCTGAAAATTTGGATTAGTGAGTAATGGCAGGTGAGTCTCAGAGCTGTGCAATAAATTCACGGACTTTTCCATACTCATGGCCCTGTGTGCAGTGGATTAAGTAGTGTAACGGTGCCCTTAGTCTAAACTTCTTAATTGCAAAGTCATCAGTGATTTTGCAGCCCCTTACTGTTGATGGAGATATTCCTTGCGCCAGGAGTGAGACATGAACTTCTGGAGAAGGTTCAGGTATTTTCTGCCCTCCTAAAGCACTTTGCAGGGCAATGACTGTGGGGACGTCTGTGCAAACTGAAAAGCAAACTGATCCTGCTCTCTGTCTTGTTCCACCCCCCCCCCGACAAGTAACTGAGTGGCTGAACTTTATTAATGCTAGTAACTTAATAACTTTCTAGTTTGAGCTGTTAGTATACAGTTTGATATTTGTATTTATTTATTTGTAACATCCAGACTTTGTACTGTCTGGATTAATCCTCAAGCTAATCTGATGCTGAGCTATTATTGTGACAATTGAGTATACAATTTGACATTCATGCTGTACCTTGTGTAGCTAATTTATGTAACTCAATTTATAAATTACATAAATTGGTTACATAATTTACCACATACCTTGTACACTTCACAGTAATATTTCCAGCTTGCAATTTAAACAATCCTTATACTGAGAATAATTTACACTGAAGACTCTTGAATAATTTTGCAATCTATTCCTGGACAGATAAGGAGCTGCGTTTGTTAAATAAACGCTTGCTGGTGTTGGTTTTAACTTATTAATCACCCCGTCCCAATTCCCGGGTAATCCATAGCCCCTGTGTGCATCCTCCTGGGCGATGCTGTGTTGGCAGGGCCAGACCCACGCAGAGGTCCGGGTCTTCAGCTTGTGCCTTTCAGGAGCCTCCTGCCTGGGAACGGTGAATTTCTCCCTCTGTCACCCAGTGGAAACTGGGCTTGACAGAGGCTGACCCTGCCTGGAACACCAGCTCTGCTGCCTGCGGCCTCGTCCAGGAGCGCGGACCCCGGCTTCTCCATCACCCACCCGAGCACGTGTGTGATGGGGGTGGTACAATCACGGTGAGGGGGGCTTGGGGGAGAGGAGGGGGCTTTGCATGTGTCTGGGAAAGCTTGTGGTGCAGGAGTAGAGGACATCTCCATGGGTGGTGGCCCAAGGAAGTTATTTGTGACGAGTCGTCAGCAAATCTCTGCTTCACCCAGCTGGGGGGTAGGGGCAGGCAGGTCCTGCTCCTAACCTCGTGGCACCAAGGTGTCGAAAGGATGTAGTGAAAGGCACAGGGAAACCCATCCCACTGCCTGTTTGCAGCCACCCCGTGCAGGCAGCACCTGCAGGCGTCTTGCAGGCAGCACCTCGGCCCCAAAGCTCCGCGCTTTCCCCTGGGGAGCTGCTCCCCGCGAGCAGCCCCAGCGCTGAGACCCAGAGGAGGAGAATGGTGCTGTTCATCACCCCTTATTCAAGTGGCCTGTGGGGCATCGACTGGCCCATTTCCATCGCTCCCAGTCGCTGGTGGTATGTGAGTTGCCATAAATGTTACTGTGGGGCTTGCAGGTGTAAGCCTGGCTGTCCGGCAGTGCCCGTAGCCCAGAGGGAGCACTGTGCTGCTCCTTACAGCTGGGCATGATGTTGACCTGCTGCTAAAGTTGCCAGAGCTCCTGCTCTCCAGGTCTGGCTTTGTCCCCTTCCCCTCTTTTGGAGTCCAAGCTGTGGTCAAACATCTCCCGCACGGGCAGCAGCAAAGCAGGGAGGCACCAAGGCACAGAGCAGCAAGGACTCGGCAGGCAGGTGCTCCTGTTAGCGTTGGCATCGCCTTTCCTTTCCTTGTCCCGTCACTTTTCATCCAGCTGTCTCTGCCTGGCTCCCCTGCTTTCCCCAAGAGGGGACAGTGGTGACAAAGACCATTAATTTGGCATCCAGCTGCTCCAAAACCCCATCCTACCCCCCAGCTGTCGCTTTGTGACTGATGCCTCCAAGCACCGCAAATACCAAATCTGCAAACAAGACATTTGGGAGCTTGGGGACGGAGGTCATCTCGCAGCCCTGCCGGCCACCGTGGCCACCAGCCACCTCCCTTACCGATGCCCAACGCTCTCTCCCTCCCCATGGTGCTGCCAGGAAGGGACGTCCCCTCCTCACCCGCCTTGAGCCCCCTGGCATCTGGGGGACCACGGCTCTTCCCAGCTCTGCCTTTGCTCCTCCCCATCTACCTAATAGTTAGGACCAACAAATGAGTTATTACATGTACACAATCCTGGCACGTGCGCAAGCTGGACCCATGCACCCCAAACCCGCGTGGGCAGCCCCCGACCTGGCCGGCTCCTGTAACTACCTCCTGCAAGGCAAAACATTTAGGAGTCTTTGCTCTCCCTTCCCCCTTCCTCTTCATTGTTCTTGGCAAAAAAAGGTTAATTAAGCTCAGAAAATATCCGTTTTTCTCCCCCCTCCTAAGCATGAGGCTGTTAATTTTCTCTTTATATTTGTATTTAATTAATTCCTGCAAAGGCTTCAACTATATTTTTTTGGTATAATTTCTTCCTTTGTCTCTCTCTCTCATTGTTAATCCTTGCATATTCAGTTTTTCCCCTCCCTTTTCCCCTAGATTTGAAATTCTATTACCATTTCAGAAGGCAGGCGTTTGAAGAGAAAATTGAATACCCGTCCAGTCTTGATAAGAAGGGACATTTGGTACTAACGGTAATTTGTAAAGCAGATTTTCCCCCCACCCCGCAGTCGGTTCCCCCTCCCTCGCTCTCCATGCTCAGGGCGGAGGATGCGTGTGTGCCATGGGGACGTGGGGAAGGATGTCACGACATTGCCTGCGACCTTTGCAGCCCCTCTGTCCCTGGGTCACTGTGTCAGGGCTGTGGTGCCCCAGCAGCTGTGCATCGGATGGGGTGACACAGTGAGCTGTGGTGCCCCAGCAGCTCTGCATCGGATGGGGTGACACAGTGACAAGCTGTCCCCCATACCTCCCTTGTGCCTTCAAACCCTCCGGGAGCTGGCCCTGCACCCCCGCTTTGCTCTTTCTGCGCTGAGGTGATGCTGTGCCGTGTTGCCCCCATGTTTTTAGGGGGAGCTGGACTGTGCTTGGAGGGTACCCACTGTTTTCGGGGAGGGCTCCTTCTCCCCAGCCCCACCAGCAGCCATTGCGCCAGCGGG